>NW_010524223.1:0-361 GCF_000687285.1 Phaethon lepturus | reverse complement strand
TTCGGGAGGGGAGGGGGTGGCTTTTGAAAGCCTGAGGAGCCCCGGAGAGCCAGGCAGTCTTGTCCATGTCACGGCCAAGGTTCCTAAGATTTTTGTTATTTTAGAAGTTACATTTCCCTATGAGCCCTATTTTTGTTCCATCAGCAGCTGAAAGTCGAATCTCGGTCACAGCGCTGGGCGACAACCTGAAACAACGACCGGGACCCCGCCAAAGGGGACGCCGGCGCTCGGTGGACGAGTGCCGGTAGCGTGCGGGTATTCCATTCCCACAGAGACGCGTCAAGGTGTCGTGACGCACAGGCGCGAAGGAGGCGGCGAACCGGCTACGTTAGGAACCGTTTCACCCGGCCCCGAGGGTGCC
>NW_010524222.1:868-1105 GCF_000687285.1 Phaethon lepturus | reverse complement strand
TGCCAAGGAACTTCTGCAGGTAAAATGGGACACGGCTGCAAGTGAAACACCTGTTCTATGTAATGGTTTTCTCACCAGCTAAACTCAAAGGCATGAGATGAAACCCCCTCATATTAGTCTCCAGTCTTGGTGCTTTTCAAAAGGAAAATAAGTGGAATCATAGAACGGTTTGGGTTGGAAGGGATCTTTAAAGGTCATCTAGTCCAACCCCCGTACAGTGATCAGGGACATCTTCAC
>NW_010524222.1:0-563 GCF_000687285.1 Phaethon lepturus | reverse complement strand
CTCCTAGGAGAGGTGTTCTGTCCCTCTGATCATTTTTGCGGCCCTGTGTTGAATTTTGGTAGTATATTCAGCTGTACATAGTGGCAAATGGGATGGTAGCCACTGCTCTCGCTGCAACCCAGAGCCGAGTCCGTCAGCGCTCTATCACTGGTGTCCCTGCTCTTGTCTTGTGCAAGACATGCTAAGTCCTGTGCAACTTGTGCTCCTGATCCCTTAGCCAGTCGTGCCAAGGCCCTGAAGTCTCTCTTGATTGCCCTTGGACTTCTTACTGCAACTTTGTCACTACCTACATGAAAAATCAATAATGGAGAATAATCTGAGGCCGTACCAGGGTAGGAAGCTTATTCTTCTTGCCTTTAAGTGGGGCCCCAGGGAGGCAGCAGCCTTCCCGAAGAAGTGGGTCCGGTCTGCATATGGGGCCTTCTGTGCCCTTCAGAAGGGAGTCTCCTCTGACAATGACCTGTCGTCTTCTTTTTGTGGAAGCGGTACCAGTACAAGCAGATGGGTTTATGGCAATAACCATCAATGGCCATTGGCTCTTTGACCGAACTTCCCGTAAATGC
>NW_010524221.1:57460-66383 GCF_000687285.1 Phaethon lepturus | reverse complement strand
GCCCTCCTACCCTCCAGCAAATCAACACTTCTGCCCAATATATTATGTATTTGTTTGTCCTCTGAAGGTATGTGGAAGGATGGCTAGGATCTCATTTCTAAGCAATGCAGGAGCATGTTGCAACTGCTGTACCTGCACTGGATGATTGGTGGAGAGTTGCCTGTGGGATGCTGGGTTATAAGTAGCTAAAGTTGATGGAAGAATGGAGTTTTACAGTTCCAGAAGAATTTTTTTAACAGAGAATAATTTTGTCTCAAATATGGCTAAAATAAGACTATATGGGAGAGATTAAAAAGGTGTTGAAATGTCTTTAATTTGTTTTTCACTGATATCCGAGATGTCCCTGGCCTTCTAAAATAGTAAATGTTGGTCTTCTGCTCTAAACCTCAGCATTTGTCAAGCTGCTCGACTCCCCACCCCCCACCCCAACACACACACTTTCTAAAGTAACTTTTAAAAAAAACTTCTAATTGAATAAATTTCCATAGTTTGTTCATGGTAGTGTCAGTATGACTGTAGCTGAAACTGTTGGTACTATAACATGCCACTGTTTGCTTTTTGCCAAGAGGATCACCCCACAAGCCTGAGGCAGAAACCTAATCGTTTTGATCTAAATGATCAAAGTCCTACAAAATGATCAGTCTTGTAAAGCAGAGCTTTACAAATATGGCTAGCAGGCAGTCTTAATGAGCAGTAGCCCTGCTAACCAAGCCTGTAGTAAAGCCTAAAGGGGGGGCACGAAGGGTGGCGAGGTGTTTCCTGTCATGGCGAGCAGCTGTGAGTGGCTGCGTGGTGCTGTAGCCTGACTGCTGGGTGCTTGCTGTGCTCATGTCGGGCACGCGAGGAACGCCTGGAGCTGGTGGGGCCCTGGGCATCTTCTCATCTCCTCACCCACCAGCTCCAGCCAGCTCTGCTGTCCAGTGTGACTGCTCACCAAAAGCCCTGTGGGCTGCTTGCCTTTCAGTTGGCCAAGCAGAACTGAAATGGTTCTTAAAAGAAGCAACAGCTGTGTCCAGTTAAGAACTGGCCACTAGACTTTATTAGACTTGATTTATTTTTCTCTTTGGCTGCATGACCCTGAGGTGAGCTGCTGAACTTGCAGCTTTCTTGTTTCTTTGTTCATGGGCTGGTGTGCGCTATGGATGTGCTTGCTGAGAGGAGAAGCAGTGGTGAGCTTGAGACAGCATCCTCCTTCCAAACAGTACTCCTTTGAAGTCCTAATTAAAGGGATCATTGGATTACCTAAACTGGCCATCTGTTGGGTTAAAGCTCAAAGGGAGGAAATATATAAGGTTAATATTCTGATTCACCAAGCTTTATTTTCCTTCCCAATTTAATTGGCATCTATCAATCAATGAGGTAGTAAACATTAGAAGAAAGCATCTGCATAAGTATGGTGGTGTTGGATATGATTTGTAAATACAGAGTTTTCAGGATGAACTTTTCCTGAAAGGACAACTTATTTTAATACCTTGGTACTCTACTTCATTGTCGCAGCAAATCTCAACTCTTGGTAGAGAGCTATTGGACTGCTATACTGATGAGAATATCTAATGGAAGTTGTTCCACTATTCCTAGTTAATAAAGTATTCCCTTTATATGTCCCTATGTGAGGAACTAGTGTGGCAGACAGTGGGTCTATGCAGAAGTTGCCATGGAAAGCCCGCCTCAGATATTGGGGTTTCTCTTTTTAAAAGACTGCTGTCATTGGCTCAGCCAAAACCAAATTGTTCTCAAAATGGCACAATTTTCTTCAGACAGTATGAAGATCTTGATTTTTTTTTTTTTTTAATCGGGGAAAAACTTTTTTACTCCTTTTGTTAAAATCTGTGCCTTAGAGTGATGTAACTGCCTGGTAAATGAATGCAGAATATGCGAAAGTTTTACTTCAAACAGGAAAACCTAATCATAATGTTGACAGAAATGGTTGTTGCTCTCCTGTGTGGTGTGAAAGTTCCAGTTTGCCTGCCCTTCTGGAAAAGATGTATGAAGAGGGAAAAGCACTGTGTAATGAAAACCAGAAAAAAATTTCCCTAGAGCCTTCTCAAAAGAGAATGAGCCATTGGTCCACACATTTGAGTGGTGAAAACAGATGAATATAGGGCTCTAAACTGAAGGTTTTTTCTTTTCAGAGCAGGTGGATCCATTTAGGCTTTGAAATGGTAGAGAAGTACTGCCACTTTCTGCTTTCCCAGTGCAGACAACTGAGGTTGCTGATAAATGGGAAGTCATTGCTAAATCACAAAAAAATAAATGGCAATAACTCCCACCAATGCCAAATGGCTTTTTCCTGACTGAAAAGCAAACTACTATGTGATATCATGTTTGAGACAGTTTTAAGCAGTCTCTTTCTCACTTTCTTTTTGTACCTCGTTCCATCCCACCCCACTTCCCATCCTGAAAGGGGCAGTGGGGGAAATTAGGGTAATTCTTTGATAGGGAGAGGAAGTTCTCTTAAGAGGATTTGACTTGTACTAGTCTTTGTCCTCCCTAATGAGACTGCATTAAGAATACCTAAAGGGTGGTTCTGGGATTCTATTAAAATATAAATATTTATCTCAATAGTTTTAATAATTAATTATCAATAGGATGCTTTGTATGCCTGCCTCTCCTCTTTCTGCTGGGCAAGTTAATAGGAACTATTTGATTTGCTTTTCATTAGTGAAGAGTTTTTAAGATGTTAATCTTTTGATTAGAAAATCTGGATTGTTAGTGACCTGAATCCTGAGGGCTTTTGGGCTTTGAGAAGCACTTTTTATACCATTTTTCCCCTCAGTTCTGGCACACACAGGACATCTGGTTTAGAATAATGTTTGTGGGATAGCCTTAACTTGCTAGCACTTGTATCCTCTGTTTTTGGAACTTGCTTACTGTGCTTCTAGATGTCTTGGCTATGTAATGCTTGCTATGCTGTCATGTGTGGTGTTTTGTAATATATGAGGAATGTACTTCATCTAGTGAGCAAAGCTTGCTCTAAGAAATTTGGCATCACTACAGCTAGGGTGATGTAAATGACCCTTTAATGCTTTTAGTGGGTTGGACAGTACATTGACCTTGCTTCTTACAAATGTTTAACATAATAGAAGAGATTTTCTTGAATTTTTTCGTTCTGTTGAGTATTCCATTAATGTGAAGATCAAAACAAATTAGTCTGATTTAGTTAAACTTACTGACAGCACGCCTTCCTGCCTTTCTGTTTTCATGCTTGTTTCTTGGGTAGACTTTTGCAGAAAGTGTCTTTAACTGCTGCTTCTGCCTAGTCCTCAGCCTTGCAACCAGGGAGACTAGTGATATAACTGTAGACATGCTTGTATCTGAAAAAACAGGAGTTCTTGTATTGTTTTCAAGTAATTGGTAGTGCACAAGTATGTTCTATGTTGGAAGATCTCTGCACTTTGCATGCCATGTAAACATATTTTTAACATTTCTTGAAGGTAAATTTACAGGCTTGTAAAAGGACACCAGGGTTGGTGAGATGATGCCAATTCCTATCCCTGTGCTGCAACTGTATATGGAGAAAGTACTGGTGTGAAAACAAAAGATAACACAAAGTGATATGCCTGGTAATTGTTGAAATTCAAGGGTTGGTAACATTCTGTTGATTAGTGTCATTTGTTTGAGCTACAATATGGGTTAATTTGACTATCTGTGACTAAGTAGCATGACAAGTAGGTGCACTAGGAAGTTAGACTTTGCTGCAGATGTGATGATAAAAGGCTGCTTTCTAACAATTAGTACAAAGGCTTCAACAAAAGTCATTCTGAGCAGTGAAATACAATCTATTTAACACACAAATTGAATTGAGAAGTGATCTAGTTAATATACAATTAACTTGAGAAATTAGTGTAAGGAGAATAAAAAAGGGTTTAAAGATATTAATAAAAACTAATCCACAGTTGCACTTGCTGGGATAAAATTGAGAGGACTATCCATCATTTTAACAATCTGGCATCTGGAAGATAGCTCCTTAATACTATTCTAATCATATCATAGCCTTTGATGGTTAAATATCTGGGCATCTGATGGGATGTGACTGCTTTCCTTGAAGCTTCCAGTCTTTGTCAGATGAAAGAAATTAAACCAAAGTAGAGCATCCATTGTCTGTTACTCTGTAAGAGCTGCCAGCTGATTAGCAGTCCCCTAATTTTTTTTTCTTTGAATGTGCATACTTTTATGCTTCAATTTAATGCTTGCTGGTTCATGCTATGCATCTTCAGCCTATTGGAAGCAATTGGCAAATCATTGTCTCTTTGTTTTATTTCATGTGCCTAGCTTGGTTTTGGGAAGGGCCGAGCAACAGATTGATGTCAGGTCACTGGAGCAGTTCAGTAAGGTCTGCAACCTGAATGCTAATCCGTTCTCACGTACAGTGATTCAAGAAGTGTGCTGCGTCTGCAAGAACATGCCCTTGAGGCAGTTCAGACTGGGGTTCTGGCCTCTGTTTGCCTAAAGGACAACAAAGACTGTTTTTTTGCCTTTTCTGTGCCTTTTGATTTCGTAGTCTTGTAAGATGGAAATTAAAAATACCTGGATTAGTTGCTTTGTTCACAATCAACAAGTTTAAACAATGGATTTATTGAGTCAATACAGAGTGTTACTTACTTTTTAAGATGTCAGGTATCATCTGAAATGTTTTGCTGATGAGACTTCTTGAGCTTTTTTACTTTTCCTAAGAAGGTGGTCAGTATAATTTGGAGATGCACACCATTTGGGTTGGGGGGAACACAGACCATAAAGGATACACGGAAAAGACTTTTCTGTGTATGTTGCTATGAGTTGTGTGATGCTTGCTCTGTTGAGCATCTGCCAGGCCCTTTGCTGTTACTGTGCAATGTTACAACATCTGAGTATCTTCACGCATTCTTGCATTAGGCTTCAACTGAGAATGTGGTTAGTAGCTCTAACACTGAGCTTCTAAGAAGATGCGGCTGGTCTGCTCCTTGCTTCTGGTGTAGATTCTGGCCTTCACCTTTGAAATTGTACAGGACTGGGTTGCTGTAGGCTATGCTTTTTTCAAAATGAAATCATGCTGGATCAGCAATCAGCCTGGCTCATGCCATGGCTACAGAGTGGCTAGGCCTTTCATGGACTTTAGGGGTAGAGCGAAGGAGAGCAGGGATTATTTTGACGTCATGATGCAATCAGCTTAGCATGTAGCTTAACATCACAGCTAAGCTGTGACAGTGGCTGAGCTGGTAACATAACACAGTGATCTTTAATTTAAGAAGAGTCTGGTGGATGATGTGGATCCTTACCCAGCTCTTACCTCTCAGCTCAACAAGTATCCAGTGCTGTTGCTTCAGGTTTTCAGTTTGTTTTTCTCTCTTACCTGAGTAAAAATGTTCTGGGTCCAGGTTTGACTTAGGTATTTCTCATAGTTGGTGGCTGGCCTTCTGTAAATGACCACTGAAAATCTAATTGAACTTCTGCTATGTATTTCCAGCCTCAGTATTGATGATACTTCCCTGTCCTTCTTATAAGGTGGTCTTCTACCAACTGTGAAAAGGAGGGCTTGTTTTTAGATGCTCCAGCTCATGTTCTGTTTGGTTATATCTAGGTGTACATGTTGACTTCATTGTAAATGAGAAGTCCAATTTCCTAGGCTTAAAAGCAGAGGTGCAGGGCAGGAGTTTTAAGGAACTTTTCTAACTATATAAGTATTGTCACATAGTTCAGTTTCTCAAATAGCTGCCCTGTTAAGGACTGCAGTTCTTGAAGTATGTGTTGAAAAAGTTGCAATGTGCATGTGGCTTGTTTTCTTTCTTTTTACTTTCTAGAGCTATGAATAGAATTTGGTTTGTGATAATGCAAGGAAAAATTTGGGGTTTGTATCCTTAAATGTACTTTGTATGGGGTAATCTGCAAATGAAAGGCTTTTGTAGCTATAAAGTATATGATCAGGCTTGAGAAAACAAGTAGTTTCTTGGCTCAGATTTGCTTAGGCAACTCTGAGTTGGCAACAATATATTTGGTGCCAGATAAAATTGTCATTCCTTCATAAGTCAGATTTATCAGTGACACTGTCTGAGGGAGCATAATAGTGTGACTGACTGCTGTAGACAGTGCTAGCAGCTGCTGCACAGCCTTAGTTAAAAGGAAAAGAAAATGTTTCTTATGGCCTTATAGTAGTATGTTAAACAATCTTCTACAGAGGCCTAAATAGAGGAAGAAATTAAAATGGGTAGAATTGAGAACTTAAACCCAAACAAACACCCACACAAAGAAAAACAAAAACCCCTGTAATTCCTTTATGCAAAGTGACCTATTCTGAGGCAGAAGATAAGCTCCCTGCAATTGAAGTCTCCTTTCTAAATATTGTAGAAGCTCAAAAGGCTCCTTCTGCTGTATGGGGAGGTGTATGGAACTCAAACATCTGTGAGCTGCAGCAGTATGACCAGGCCTTATATGGCTTCTTCTGAAATGTCTTCTAGATGTTTGATCCTGTACTTTGCTTGGGGTTACATATTTGGACATGGGAAAAATCTAGGTGTAATCCAAAACTGACAGCTACTTTTTGATGTAGTTTACTGTGACCCAGGTACTAAACAGCTTTGTAAGCTAACATCTTTTGAAAACTGCTTGTTTTGTTACTTGGTGTTTGTTTCTAGAAGGCTGAATGGAAAGCCACATAAGAGGCACACTTTTACAAAGACTGAAGAATTCGTAAAGAGTTGATCAGAATTAGTTTTTAGTGTTCACTTGTAAAGCCAGTAAACTAAACTTCACGGGTGGGTTTCAGTGCTTTTGAACTAGTTGAAATGCATGGAGAAAGAGTGCATTTAAGGTAATTGTGAACTGGTTTGATTTGCACACAGTCTGTACCTGTGTCTAGATTAAAAAGTCCTGACAAGATAATCCTGTGGAGATCATAATCTTGTTTATAGCTCTGACCTTGCATCACAGGAAATGCATCAGTCTTCAAGTGAGCACTGGTACACAAATAAAAGGTTTGGGTAAAAGAGGCTGTGGGTGCCTCAAATGTTTTAAAATCGGGAATGACAAAATAGGATTTTAAGAGTTGCAGGCTGAGGCAGAGGAAGAAATTCTAGAGAGAAGTATAGTCCCAAAAGCAGGGGCAGGAACCCTGGGGCATGCAGCAAGGGAAAAGGCAGGTGCCAGCAGCATGATATAGCATCACTGTACCCCCAAGGCAGCTGGAAAAGGAGCTGCTTGTGGTGACAGGGGGTGAAGATGGTTTCCCTGTACTTCAGCAAAGTGAGTGTGCAGGGGGTGGCGTTTGGCTCAGTGGAGAACTTCCCATCTGCTGTCCCAAAGAAAGGGAAGCAGGGATGTTAGAGCTCCTGCAGTGTTTTTCCTAGCAGGGGCTTCACAGGGAAGTCATGCCTGGAGTGGTTGTAGCTTCTTGGCCAGAATGTCAGTGCCTGGTGTAAATTATTAAAATCCCTGGTCAACTTCAGTCTGTGGTACATCAGCTTCTGCCCATCTTTGCTTCATGTTGCCTTGGTACAGTGCAAACTGAGATACACTGCCCTGTTACCCTTTGTTCTGTTACTGATTTGGCTGAGCTAGGGATCTTTCATTGACTCTGAAGCTGTTATTTTGAAGGAGTTATGTTATTTCTCAGTTTTGTTTCCAATTACTACTGAATTTTCAGTTGGAGGTTTTCCTCTGGTTAGCACAAATTTTATACTAGACATGCAGTTTCTTTGCCAAGGTACAGGTTGTGTTACAGGAGCTTTGTCGGACATGCATTATTTTGGCAGGCACTGGCAATTTTTATTGTTGGTTGTCTCTTTTGGCGAATTTTATATGCGCAGTATCTGTGGTCACTTAAAGGCACTGCCAGGTAAAAGACACGTTCGTGAACTTGTTTAACACGAGCTTGGTATCGAACCACACAGTAACTGGTGGTGTACTCAATTGTTCCACCTCTAAGCTCAGCCAGTTGTTGCCCACTGTTCAAACTACTAATCATTTATTTACCATTTTGGGGCTAAATTGAGATGCACTGGTAAGGCACATGCATGTATAGATCATTCTATCATGTGAGTAATGATATCCGTTCCAAGAACTTTGGTGTATTAGGCCAAGATTTGGTTTACCAGGTAGAATGAAAATAAAGCCTCAGATTCTTTAAATAAAGCTGGAGTCTTATCTCAAATCAGTGATGTAAAAGGCTCTGGGAAAACTTTGGAGGTAGACTGATGGTTTGTAAATGAAGGAAGGTTAGAAGAAAGTTTCCTTTACTGTTGATGTTTATCTTATGGTCACAATTTTCAGAGTGTATTGAACTGGGGAGTTCACGCAAGAAAACGGTTCAAACAGAGAACCTTAAGCATAGCTCTTGTTGTACAGGTAGGGAAGATTAAGATGTAAAGGATAGTCTTAAAGATGCACGCTTGAGCATAACTTCTGCGACCCTGCCATGCATGTAGGACTTATTTTGTTTACAGGGCACATGGGTATGTGTGTTTTGGGGGAGTCAGTTTTCTAAAATTAAATATTCTTGGCTTTTGTTTCTAGGGTCACATGATTCTTTCAGCTACTGGGTTGATGAGAAATCTCCTGTGGGACCAGACCAAGCCACAGCCATCAAACGTTTGGCCAGAATTTCTTTGGTTAAAAAGATCATGAAGAAATGGTCAGTGACTCAAAATCTGACTTTCAAAGAGCAGTTGGAAGGTGGGATCCGCTACTTTGATCTTCGTGTATCTTCCAAACCTGGGGAAATAGGACAAGAGATTTACTTCATACATGGCTTGTTTGGCATCAAAGTATGGGATGGACTGAAGGAGATCAACACCTTTCTTGAGCAGCACCCCAAGGAAGTAATCTTCCTGGATTTCAATCACTTCTATGCCATGGATGACAGCCATCACTTCTTCTTGATCAACAGGATCCGCTCAGCCTTTGGATCCAAGCTTTGTTCTGTTGAATGTGTAGAGTATGTGACGTTACAGTA
>NW_010524221.1:20085-57429 GCF_000687285.1 Phaethon lepturus | reverse complement strand
AGGGAAAGAATGTGTAATGTTTTTAAAACCCAAAAGGTTAAGATTTAAATAGAGGCTGGGCTTGGTTCCACTCAAAGGAATTGGATGCTGCTGACAGCCAATTTAAAGCCTGCTTGGGCCTCCTATGTAGTGTGCGTGTTTTGCTCTGTTTATTTGCAGCTATGTAGCCCCTCTACCCACAGTGTGGCTAGATTGTGTCCTGTTCCCAAGCATGTTCCTTAAGTAAATGATAGTATCCACAGGGCCTTGTGCTCCTTACCAATGATTCCCTTTTCTGGAAGACCATGTTGTGCTGACTTGTGGTAGTGAGAATTTGATAAACTGTTGTCTTTTTGCCAGTGTGAAGCATATAAGCTTTAACATGACTAAGGTATCTACAGAATGTCTTAGCTTCTTTGCAGCTGCCCAAATCTATAGTGGCAGGATTTAAAGGCCTCTTTGTGGTAGCTGCTCACATGTATATGCACAAACTGAGAAAAGGGTTTCAGCAACTGCATGTAATGTCTCAACTGTAAAATAGATGAGGCTTTGAGGAGTTGCTCTGAACTGATGCTGTCAGTGCTAAGGTCCAAAATGAATCATTTCTAAGTTTGGGTGTTAATAAAAATTGTTGCATCTCTCTGATATAGAACCACCTTACAAGGCATAAAATACAGACCTCTGATTTAGAGAAGATTTTGCTGACAGCAACACTGGCTTTGGCATCTCATGCAGTAAGTGCGAGTGGAATGCCAGTCAGCCCAGTACGCTTTAGCCACTTAATAGGAGTTCTGCATAAGATTGCAAGACAAATAAAATCCCTAACTTCCAGTACAGGTGGTAACATTCTTTGACAGTGCTTTGAATGACATTTCAGTATACTCCTGGCAACTTTTTCATTTTAAACTGATTACCCTCAAAGCCTGAAGCAATCCTGTCTTCATAGCTAACCAAACGGACCTCCATCTCCTTTGTTGGCAACAGTGCAACAAATTTATTGACACTC
The DNA here is from genome assembly GCF_000687285.1 of Phaethon lepturus. Classification (NCBI taxonomy): domain Eukaryota; kingdom Metazoa; phylum Chordata; class Aves; order Phaethontiformes; family Phaethontidae; genus Phaethon; species Phaethon lepturus. Next base: position 56,444 of record NW_010524221.1, on the reverse strand, counting down.
ATAACTTGGGAGCAGTTTCTATTTGCTTGGTCCTCTTTACTGCTATGCTACCCACGGCAATACTGCATAAGCATAAACTAATGCAACATTCTGTTTAAAGATAAATAGTTGTGGGTTTTGATTTTTTTCTCCTTTTTTTCTTTGTTCTGTTAGGTTCTCATATTCTACCACTACCCTTTGTATCGGGAATACCCCTTCCTGTGGCCAGGGAATAAAATGCCAGCACCATGGGCTAATACAACCAACGTGCACAAACTGTTGCAGTTCCTGGAGACCACTCTTGAGGAACGAAGTCGTTACGGGACTTTTCATGTTTCTCAAGCAATTCTCACGCCTCGAGTGAAAACGATTGCACGGCACCTAATTCGTGGTCTGAAGAACACACTTGTTCATAGGTAAGGATTTGTCTTGATTTCTCAGTTCTTTACTTACTGTGTTTCATGTTGAAAGAGGCACTGAGTAAGCAAGAAACTATGAAATCTTTGCTTAGAAGTAAAACTTGATGAAAGCATTCAATTTAGCTTCATTACTGTTGCTCATGGGATACTTGCAGTCATTAAAAATAAAGAATTATTGAAAATAATGAAGTAACAGGGTATATATGTAAGTGTGTGTTTCCTGGTAATTGGAGCTCTTTCTGAATGTAATGTGATTTCATAAAATACGGCTTGGACCTGTTGTTTTAAACCAGTAATTAATTCGAAATTGGCTGAACTTTCGCGGCGGGAGAAGCTTGTGCCACAGAGGAAAATTGCATATTTGTGGGCTCAGATTTGTATTTGTTTGTACAAATCTGTCTCTAACTTCAGTAATGGCCAAAGATGTATGACATGGGGCAGTATTATCTTGGGATTTTCTACCGAAAATTAGATTAACAATTTGACCTTTTTACACCACTGACTGTTGAGCAATTAATTTGCCCATGAGTAAGATTATTAGAAGAGGGTTTTGTTTTCAGTAGCACAGAGTGCCAGGGATTTTTAAGAGTGTTAACAGCATGACCAGGGTAGGATCCATGTGACTTCATTTTATGGTATTATCACATTGTAGCCTGTTTGCTAAAAATTGCTAGAACTGTAACAGTCCTGGTGGGGTCTGGTCTCCTCGCTCACTGTTTAATATTGCCTGTTTTGATGTCACTAACAATTTATCTTGCCATAATGATAGTAAGTTCTAAATTACACTTGTGTAGGTGATCACAACTGGTCTAATTTGATCAGCAACTGAGCTTAACACTAAGCAGCAAGATAAATAAACATCTTCAGCAGCCAATTCATGTTCCCTTTGGCAGAATCGCTGGCCACTCTAGAAGTAATTACAGTATTGTTATTTCGAAGCCAAAGTCAATGTAACTTGTTTTAAATCTTTTCTGAAAAGAGCAAGTGTTGTGCTTCTTCAGTCACAACAGTTGTTGACAGAAGTAAGAAAATTCCAGGTGAAGTATATTAATCATGGAGTTTTCAGTCTCCTTCATGTTTACAGACATTAATCTAGCAAAAGATAACTAAATGCAAATGGTATTTGCCACAATATATTCAGGCCTCCCCTCTGGCTTGTGCTTTTGCCCACACCTGTGTGGTCAGCATTAGACACTAGATGGTGCTCAGGGGCTTTAAGACGAGCGTTTGCTGTCACAAGTTGCACAAATGTAAATATGTGTGCTTGGTGGGATTGCTTCACAGAAAGCACGGAGGTAACTTACACCTGTGTACTGCATATTAAATGTGCTGTTGTCTCGTGGTTAAAGGAAAGGTTGTACTGAATTTCTATTTTAAAACTAGTAAAGGATCATCTAATTTCATGGAATGGGCAAGCAGTTTTGTTTCAAGTGAGTCCTGGCACAAATCCAGACTGTAAGCCACTGGTAGGCTGTAAGCCTGCTTTCACACCATCCCTTTCCCTCAGCCCCATCGTTACCACTTGTTTGAAAGTAAACTGTGAAAATTTAAAATAGATGCTGCTGTTTGCTAAAGCATGATTGCTCGTATACATTTACACATGCTAGCTGATTTGTATATCTAAATCTGTCTTTGCAGCTCTGTGTAATGTCTACCTTCTTATATGGAAATTTTGCCCTGAATATGAATATTTAAGCATTCTTAAGCTCTTGCTAAAGAAGTGTGCAACATTCACACTTAACTGGCTGAAGTCTGGTCTGTCTCTTGACAGGGACAGTAATTATGCTTTCACTCAAGTTCTCTCTTGGTTCTTGACAAGATTCTTTTTTTTTTTTACTGGAGCAAGAGCTGTGGGGTGTTTTTAGGGTGGTTTTTTTTTTCCTTCTCCATCCTGTTAGCTAATTCACTTGCCTACCACTGCCTTGTATAATTTTGTATGTGTATTATGGCACTAATTTAAATAATTCTAATATAGTCATTTGTCGGTGTCCTGAAAACCCTGGTGTTTGCATGTTAGAGTGCGAAAAAGCTCGTGCAGGCTGCTGACTTGCACTCTGCCCAAGAAATTACTTGAAATTTCACCCCACAGTAGAATTGTTAACTCCATATAACTCAATGCCTGAAGACACCTCGCCTTTCTCTGGTTACAGTGAGGTATGGTGGGATGTTCAACCCCTGTAGAGCTGAGGGCTCAATTCTGGGTTTGGTTTCCCGGATCCTGTTGCTCTGGGTGGGTCTGGAGACTGAAAGAAGTTTGGCAGAAAAGCAGCATGCTGCTGCCAACAACTTCTTTCCTGCCCACCCTAAGGCAGAGGTGAGCAGTCGAACATCTTCGGCAAGAGCCTTACTTTGTGCTACACTGAAGTCTGCTGTGTGAAATCAAGCTTTTGGTTCAACATGTAGTTGGGTAAAAAGAAATCGGGATTGGAGGAAATTGTAGTGCAGCATTAAATCCTGAAGCACAGTTTGTTCAGTGAATGCAGGGTTTTGTATGCATGGTAGTTGGAATTGATGACTGACCAATATTTCTATTTGATAGCTAATGACCGCATGCAGTCTTCTCATCAGTTGCATTTTGGGAGGCAGTCAGGACCTGATCAGAAATGTGAGATGATAACATAATTTGTAAACAGCATGATGTATTTGAAATAAGTACAGCATGTATAGAGAAGAGTCTCTTTTAAAATGTTTAATTTTCTTTATTTCAATTTCTTTAGGAACCTGCCCATGATTTTGAATTGGGTGAAAGCACAGAAGCCAGGTGTTATGGGTGTTAACATAATTACATCAGACTTTGTGGAGCTGGTTGACTTTGCTGCTACAGTTATTGCATTAAATGACCTCCTTTTAGAAGAGGATGAATCTGCAGCTAAATCCTGATTACTGTGCCCCACTTGTGCTCTCTCAGTGGACATCTTCGAACTACTCTAAATGTTTTATTCGTTAAGTAAAACCTATTGTAATCGCTGTTTATTTAAAAATTTTCTAGTGGAAGTGTGGTTAAACATCACCTACAGGCGGGTCCCTTCTCCCAGTGATGTATGGATCTGCATGGAACAGAGTGCTGTCTGAGTGCTGCTGCGTGCCTGTCTGTGGCTACATGTTCGACGAAGTTACGCACACATCTGCCGCAGTCCGGCGTGGTGTCTGCCTGCCAACAAGAGGCTGGCCTCCAGAGCAGATGTACCCGATTATGGTGCGTGTCTCCCTGGTGACTGGACTCACTGTGCCCTCGTGTGTGCGTCCTGCTTATTTCTCAACGCCAGGGCTCAAACCACAGATCATTGCTGATCCCTTAACAGCAGTGTGACCAGGCTGGCCGAGATGGTATTGTTCTTTGGCCACCTCAGGCATAGCTGGGCTCAGCTGGAGGCTGCTGCTGCATTCATCATGCAGTTTTAGACACTACCTCTGACTTGAAGAAACAATATTGGTGGTGTTCAGAGGGGAAGCTGTTACACTGTGTTGACTATGAGAGGGGCAAAGGCTTGGCACGCTCTGCCTCCTTGGACTCCAACCTCTTCTTCTGGACCTCCTTATTTTACTTTAATACTTTGATAAGTTTATTGCAACCATGTTTAAGTGTGTTTCTTTTGGCATTAATTTGGAGAATATTTCAGTCTTCAAACTATGAGGATCATAACTCACAAGTCTGAATTCCCGTTGTGAGACATTTGAGAAACCACAGCACAACCTTTCTCTTTTGCTTGCTGGTCATTTGTTTTTTCCATCCATTGAGTTTTCTTTGGGGAAAGTCTCCCACCCAGATGGCCTTTCTCTGGAAGGAGGTGGACTAAGTGGGAGTTTGCTTGGTATTCAAAGAACTGGAGCTGACAGGGACTGCTCAAAACCCAAATATTGAATCTCTGATTTGCAATGTGACTGAATTCTAAAATCAGACCCAAAAGTTGTGCTTTGGAGCACAACTATGGAGGAGAAACTTCCCCAGCCTGGACCCACTTGCTGCTTCTTTTTGTAGTCATACTAATTTTTCTGTTGATTAACAACAAAAGGTGACTATGTCTGCTTGAGCAAATGCAGTCACATGTTGGTACTTATCAATGTTTAGTTGACTAGCTGATAGGCGTCCTACAGTCTGATTTCTCTTTGGTTAAAAAAGAAAACCCACAGAAGTGAGGGATTAGCAGATACTTCTCTGTTCAGTCATCTTCCTAAAGCGACTGTAGGTGCACTAATTATTTAGTGATTATGAATTTGTTTTAATCTCGAAGCTATTTATAATAGAATGGTTTGTCTTTACAGATATTGTATTCAAAAGAAAAGTGAATCTCCAGCTTTGTTATTTGGTTTGTTATCGTATCCTGTGTCTGCCATCATGGTCTGACAGCCCAGAAAAATTTAAAACATCTTTGCTTGCTTGTCACAAACTCTGAACTCAGGACAAGTTTATCTAAAGCTTTACAAACTTCCCATGTGAACCTTGTCTAGTGTCCTGGTTTCAGCCAGGATAGATTTATCTGTTTGTTGCATGGTTTTCATTAGAGTTCCTTGATTTTTTTGTTTTTTCTTTAACTGAATCCTTTTTCTAAGGGAGTTGGTGGTTGGGAGTGTCTGTCTCAAGCCATCTTTCTCTTTTCCTCTTGTGTTTCAGTGATGGGGGGCAAGTAATGAAAATCAGTTTTTGGGAACTAAAACTCAAATTCTTACTTTAAAACTTCCTTTGAAAACCCCCAGCAGAAGGTTTTTATTTTGGTTGGGTTTCTTTTTCTTGTTCATGAAACTGTTGGAACCTGTTTTGAACAGCACTATTTTGTTTGCAAAGTTATTTAAAATATCTGGATTTTTGTTAGCTGAATTTTGTGTTAGCTGTTGTTCTCATGGCCCTAAATGAAACTCCACGATAGTGTTAAATGTATGGGCTTGGTTTTTAGTGGTCTTTTAGCGCAAATTTTATTAGAGCTCAGAACTCCAAAAAACTTGGTTTGAATGCTGATGAGGCAGAATTAATAAGTTTGCAAGGCTTCCTGTGGAACTTGAGGACAAGGCGAGAAGGTGAAGCGAGTATGATGTTTGCATTTGACCCTTAATATATTTTGTACTGTATATATCTACCTCAAAAGAGATTTATCAGGTTTAACCAATATTTATAGTGTGTGTGCACAGTAATGACTGCATTGTCAGTCCTTCTGTTGTATTTATTTGAATAGATGTGATGGTTGTAACTCAGGGCTTTGGTTAGGTATTTTAAGTACAAACTCAGAAGATTCTCTAAGATACTCGGAGTTAGCTCTTGCCTCTTGAAATAGGACAAAGGCATGCTAGGTGTTAAGAGTGTTAGCAGAGGGAGAAGAAATGGAAAATATCATTAGGATTAATGACAAAATGGGGAAAAAGCCCATTTCTGTAAGTTTGGCCTGTCTGAAGACTCGTGTGTCACTTCAGAGCAGTGCTTGGTCTTACGCCTCTGTAAGGAGCCTGGCAGTCTCAATAGCAGGTTGGGCAATTGGCAGATACCATTGCCTGCAACAGGGTATCTCCTGTGGATACTCTGGGCAGTGTTACTGCTGGTGTTTAGAATTGGTTTTAGGCGAAGTCCTAAACCATCCTAAGCAACATGAACTACCTTTCTCCTGTTACACATTCTAGCCCATAACAAAGCTACCTGTATAGTAGGCATATCTCTCTGACACAGCACCACAACATATCCAGATTCCCTTGCACTTTGCAAAGCAGAACTCGTCTAGGCTTGGACTTTGGGCTGCGGACTCTATTTTCCAGCATTATAAAAATAAGGTGAGCTGGGCAGGAAGGGAGGATCAAGGAAGTAGGGCAGTAGTTTGCATCCAGTGCCCACATCGAAGGTGTGGCAGTGTTTAGCCAGGTTTCAGGCAGCAGAGTGGAGCAGGTCTAGCAGGTGAGTGACAGTGGCTGCAGCTCCTACTGAGAAACTCTGCTGAGAGTCTGGCCTCTGAGTGGGCTGCAGCCGAGTATGGAGCAACTAACAACCTGCAAGGTCATGTATATATGAGCTTGAGGAAAATAAAGATAGGCATGAATGCAGGAGAAGGCTGGGGGTTCCTTGCTGTTGATGTAGACCTGCAGCTGTTGAATACAGTGTTTTAGTCTTGCTTGTGTATTCCCAAAGCAGCAGGGTTCGCTATTAAACAGTCCAGGTGGAAAACTCCCCCAGAAGAATTGTTCTGAGGACTTGGCCATTCTGTATGTGCTGGGAGAGGAAAAGCCAGGGAACTAGTAGCTGCTTGAGGCAAAGTACTTGAATTGCATATTCTTGAATAATTACTTGTATAGTTTGTTATCACAGATTCAGTTTACTTATACATTGTTTTATGACTGTCGTTGCTTTTCCTAATGTGCAGTCATTGAATGCCAAGCACACTGCTGGTATGCCCATTCTCTTCGTGCTAATCGCTGCTGTGTGCAATTCAAGGGCATACCTGAGGCACAGGGGACCTCTGTATGTATTCCTGATGGGAAGCAGTAGGAAGATGGTTGTTAGGAAGCATATATGAGTTTTTAGTATCTTACTGTGTGCTTGTAGGTGAAAACAAAGAGGAAGTATCACTAGATTTTGCAGATTGACAATCTCTCAGCTCCCTCTTTAGGAACTACTGTCCTAATATATCTAAAAACTGTGGAGTTCTGGGGGTCATAATGTTGATTTTCTTGAGAATGAAAGACACATTCCTGTTTCCTGCTGTCCAACTTTATCTCGAGAACTGAAGGGATACCAACTTGCATGTGCTTTGCTGTGATGGTGAGGATCCTGCCAGAGACAGCAAGTTTCAGGGGTGCTGTGGTCAGTGAGATGTCTGGGAGTCTTCAAAGCAGAAATGCTGACTGCAAAAGGGCCCCTATTCTGCTAAACAGACTCTTTGGAGAAGACAGCAATAATGGAAAAATGGTATCTTTGCTCCTAACACATGCTGCTTTCTGTTGTGTTGGTACTGAGTTAATATGTTGGAGTTTAGAAAGCACCTGTGCTGTAAAGCTGAAGAAGCACTTTTGAGCAGGGATTTTGGCTCAAAACAGAAGTAGGGCATCTGCCAAGATGCTTGTCTATTCCTATCTGGCTAAGCCTTTGGAAATATTTTCTTTGCATACCTGTCTCAGGTGTCAGAGTTCATTGCTGTATCATCTACAGACCAGGGTTTAGAACTTCTATAGATAGATAGAGGACATGGCCATTTTGATTTAAAATTGGCTTACCCATGGAAGTCTGACAGAGCATGTGTGACTTGAGGTTTACTTGAATATACAATATTTAATACAAAGTCCATATTTTACTAAGACTTTCACCTAGACTTCAGCATATTGTTACTAATCCCTAATAAGCAAATTCTTTGGTCAGATGACCACTGGTGGGATAAAACTTCAGGCAAATTTTCAGTAGTTGTTTAAGCACAGGGGAATTATCCAATGTGAAAAACAGGACTGACCTGACACTTAATTCAAAATTCAGATCAGGTCAAGATGTAGTCCTTTCATCCGTGGAAAACAAGATTTTATTTTTTGCTTTTCTGTATTTGACAAATTCTTATTCCAGCTTCATTTTTTGACTCAACAGATGGGTAGAAGAGCCAGAGCATATGTTGAAGAGCAAATAAATTTTATGCTAAGGACGTGTATGTTTGTCTAACTGTGGTAAAAGTATAGTGATTTATGTAGTCACACCCTTCAGTGATATTCCTATTAGTTGTTTGGTTTAGGTTGTTAAATAAGTCTTTTTTGTATTTAAAAAAAAACCAGTCCCACTAATTCAATGTGTCTGTCTTGGAGAAGTGTGTGTACTTCTGTAAGTATATTTATTTCTCTACAAGTCTTATGTAAACAAGCTTCAACTTTTTTAATTGTAGGAACTGGAATAGGTATGTCAGCTTTAGAACTGTTTGCTGAATCTAATTATATTTTATATTTCTGAATATTTATTTACTGTGTGTTTTCCTTGAAACAGGACTTCTCTCACCCTTTGTTAGGCCTGTGATAACTTCTGTATCTCAATTAAATTGAACTGCAGTGTATTCTTAATTCTGAAAAAAGTATTCATCAGTACATCGTATGTAAAAATTTTGATGGCAGTCTGATTTTTCTCAATGTCAAATGTATTTTGCAGTTGGATTTTTTTTATTTGTGCTATTTATACTGTAGAAGGGGGCAGAGGGAGCCAGGTGAAGAGGACTTACCAATTCTTAGTTTATATTTTGTGTGGTTTCTCTTCTTCCTCTTGGCAGTTTGTGCTCTAAGTATCTGTCCAATTCAGTTTTGTGAAACAGGGATGCCTCACCTGAACTGCAGATAAACTTGGGGTTGACATCTGTTTCTGCTTTACTCTGCATCTATATCACTGTGGGTTTTAATCCTGAAAATAAATGTACAAACTTGAGTTAATCATCTACTGCGTGTTCTGTACTGCTGACTGGTTTGATACACGATGATTACATTGTGAGTCAATCAGCATCGGTTGAGCTCAGTTACTTTTCTGATGCAGAAGTGCTGTCATCAAAGGTTGTTTTTTGAGGTGCTGCATCTTGCTGCACTTGTGTTCCCTGGGTAGTCGGACCTGGACAACAAGCTGATTTTGAGGATGTGCTGAGAAACTTCTCTGTGGAGGTAGTAGTGCAAAGTGATTAGAAAACTGTATGCACTCGCATGCATCCATAGTTGTACCTCTGCCTGAACACACCGGGATGAAAGCATGGCAATGCAAGGGATCCGGTTGTACCTTGAAAGGCAAGTACAACTTTGGTGCAGCCTCTACTGCTGTAATACAGGTGATGAAGCTCCATGGTAACACTTGATCAGGAAACAAAATACTGGTAATGATTCCCAGAGCCTGGGCTGATGTTGGATGCTTCAGTGAGATCAGCAACACCCTTCTTTTGGGTTACTTTCAGCCTGCCTGTCTTGAGAATGTGGGAGTGCCAGGGGTGGAGAGAAGGGGAGAATGGATGACCCTGATTCCCTCGTGTTTTCAGACACTGGCAACTGATGGGTGCTGTGTTTGTAGATTTATTTTTAAATCCTAAAGGTAGAGCTGGGACTTCAGAGCCTAATCACTACTGTCCCTACCTGTTGTTTCAGACCTGGAAGTAAGTGTTTACAAGCCAGACTAGATTAGCAGTGAGTCACGTACATAGCTAGCCCATGGTTTCAGTAATCTGTCTGAAATGTGCTGTGGGCAGGGAGTGTGCCACTAATGTTTTACACAATATAGACCAATGTAGTGTAAGTTTAATGTAAATAACATTTTTACACACTGGCAGCTTATGCTGATGGTTTGTTACTTCCCTCCCCAGATACTCTTTTCTTTCCCCAGGCCAGGGATTGTATACCTTAGAGGGGACTTTGGGTGCAAGAGTGAGCGTGATTTCATCATATTACTTCCCTAGGGGGTTTAATAGATGTTGGTTTTTTTTCAGTCTGTGTGCCTTTCAGTAATGCTGACAAGGGCACACGTGTATATACGTGCGCATATATGCACAAAGCAGATACGTTTTATGAAGCATATGAGACTGCAAAAACTAGACGCATGTTCTGTGACAAATTTATGCATGCCCTTTATACGGAGTTTCGCTGTTGCCACAAACCTGTGATTAGCTGTTCAAACAGAATCATTTCTGATTTGCACGTGGCTTAGTATTTGCCTCTTCGGAGATACTGCCGAACCTGCGTGCAGATCTTTAGTTGTGAAGGATAAACACTTCCATGCTGTCTGAAAGAATGTCAGCGTGAAACCTGGTGTATGCTGTGAACTGCTCCTGTTCCACATGTAGCTGGAAGGTGAGCAAAATGCTGGCAGGCTCTGGAGCTGAGTAATGTCACCGATTCTTCTGATCAGTTAGGTGACAAACCAGTCATTTGCATTAGACTAGAAAAGCATTGGACCAAAACCCCTCTCTCTAATATAAATGTAGTAATCGGGGCCAGTTTGCCAAGCTCTCAGATGAGCAAATGCTGGGGAAAAAAAGTGATTTTTCACCTACTGCAGGTTAGTGAGTCCAGCTGCTCTTCTCGAGGATCCAGAATTTTATGCTCGTTCCTGCTCTGCTCGGCTGATAGCAGTGCCGCTGCCTGAAGTCAAAAGCGGAATCTTCCGGAGAAGACAGTGAGAGCGACCAGGTTCATTAACAGGTAACTTACTCTATGGGTAAGCTGTTAAGATAATTGTGCTTAAAATCTACTGCCCCTCAATTTAGAGATTAGCTTTAAATTAAAAGCAAAGGTTGCTTAAAGTAGAAAATGGTTGGTTGGTTTTTTATGTCCTTTCTCAGGTATCTCTTATCTGTAGTAGAAATAAATATACCTTGGGGGAATAACTGCAGGATGATGCAGGGTCTGCTTGAGTGACAAGCTACTGTCAGGCGTGTAAACTGTGTAGGGTTATAGCTGCAGGTTCAACAAAAATTCTCCCTCGGTGAGTAGGTACTATTACTTTCAGCAACCAGTGAGAACATGTGCCCATGGAAGAACTGCTTACATTGCCCAGTTTGTGAATTAAAAAGTTTTCAGCATAATTACCTGTGGGCTGAAATTGCGTACGGTTGTGAACTAGGTGGTACTTCAGAGGGGTGAAGGCTTCTCTTGTCTGCTTTGTGATTTTTTTTGTTTGTTTGTTTTCAGTAGTTTAAAAATAAAACAACCTTGTTTGCAAGGTATCATTGCTCAGCCTGGCTTCTAATTTAGGGGCAGAATTGGCTACAGGGGAGACTTTGTGCTGCCATATCTGTAGTGAGCAGTTTCTTGGTGGAAGGAAGGAAGCCACTGGCAGTACCGTGGGCACTAGTGCATCAAGGTAGTTAGCCAGTAGTTGCATAAAGTGGAAAATGTATGACACACTATCGGCACAGACTGTCCCTTTGTAATTGAGGCAGACAGCTGCTGGATGAACCTTTGAAAGAGTTCTAGTGACTCAGGAGATGCTGAACAACGAATGAGTTGGTCTTCATGCGAAGACTTGCAGGTTTCATTTAAATGGCCAAAAGCTTGACTGGTGTGTGCAAAGCCCAGATGGTATCTCATCCTTGGGTTTGAAAGGGTAATTTCTGTGTCTGATCAGAGTTGTAGATGCCTTTGGTGTTTCATCTCTCTCTGTTATCATGAGGAAGTCTTGATATTGTTTGTGGCAGATACTGTTTGGTTTGCAGAGGGGCAGACAAACAGCAGGCTGAGTGATGTCCCCCCAGCCCTTCACTTCGTACTGCGAACAGCACTTTGGCACTTCAGATGTTTTTGTAACTCTAAGACCAGTTCCTCTTGGGTTGAAAATTTGGGAATGAAAAGTACAGAAGAAATTGAGAGCAGAGTTGTTTTCTATCATGTTGCTTCTTGCAAATACACTTTAAGAAAAGGGAAATAAAAGACTGCCTGAGGGGATGTTCCTCCCTGCATCAAAGTAATCATGTGGCAGACTGGGTGGAGAAAAACATACATGGTTTGTTTGGTGAGGTCTCTGTACATGAGAATTAAAAATGGTAAAAAGACTTTTCTTGAACTTTGTACTACTGAGCATTCACTTTTCTTTTTGTTCAGAGCAACTGAGCAAAGGAGTTGGGTTTCAGTATTCCTGGGTTTTCTTCCAGCTTGAAATTGCGAAACCCAAAATCACGCGTGCAAGAAGCAAACAAAAAGCATCCTCAGAAAGAGAGGCTGGAGCAGTGGAAAGGGAGGAGGAAAGGTATGCAGTAGAGATGGTGCTGCAACTTGCCCTTTGGAACGGAAAATGAAGTTCTTTCGGTTTGGGGCTTTTTTTGAGACAGAACAAATTATTACACGAATTTCACTCTGAGTCACATCCAGTACAAAGTTCATCTGATCTGTTCAATGCAGTTCCACGTTTACAAAAGTGCTGGATTTAACTTGCATGCTTTGAAAGACTACACTGGCAGCAAATAAAATACAATGTGCCAGGCATTTCTCTGGAGAAAAATAACAATCACTATTTCAGCCCAAATATCTCAAATGCCAACAGTTTTTCACTAACTTTGCATTTCTTAGAGGAATTGTGATTTGAACTCTGAAGCATTAGAGGCAGTCAACTTATCCTGTGTGATAGTGGTTATTGCTGGAAAATGTGCTTTGGTCATTGCCAAAACAAAAAGCATGTCTCACAAAGATAACCCTCTTCTGTCCCTCAATAAATCTGTCTTGAAAACTGCCCTTAGTAACAGGATTGTCTGAGGATGAATGACACAAGCTGTCTCACCAGGTTTTGCCTCCTTTGTTGCACACTGCAAACATTTTTATAGAGCAATGAACTGGTATTTCTCAAGACTTTCCCTCCTCCCCATATGCTGGATATGTTCACTGTGCGGCCAGGCGCGATGCTGACAATAACGCTTGAAACCAGATATATCCTTCCAGACTTTAAGATTCAGAACATAATCCAAAAACTCAGTGTAGGTTTCCTGAAATATGTCCACAAAGGAAGAGCAAGGCTGCTGGAAGGATAGTTTACACTAGCAACTGCCAATGTAAGTTGGAGGATCCTAGTAACTCCTACCAGGTAATCGTTTGTTTTCATGGTACTACATCTGGAAAGAGATGTGGTGGTGCTGTCTTCATGCCACCTGGGTTTTGTGCACATGGAGGATTGCGTTCTCGGATGGTTCTTTGCCATCTCCTGGAAAAAATTACTAAAAACAAGACTACTGAAAATCTGCTTATTTATGGCAATAAACTAAGCAATTACAATCTTTTCTTCTTGTATTTATTGCCAAGAACAAGGAACTTTTGAGTAGCTTAATTTCCCTTCTGCATTTAGTTCCTTCCTCCTGTCTTGGGGCTAGGTTTGTTCCCTTTCCAAGGCTGAAGGATAATGCAGGCAGTGTTAATAACATGCGCCAGGGAACCGGCTTCTCAAGATCATAATTATAGCCAAATTCTGTTTACCCAAAAGTGAAATGAAAGAATTGGCCAGTGAATTTGTTCTCTGCTCTATGACTATACTGTGGCTCTTTGGAGAAGAAGAAGCTGTAGAATCTGCTACAGCAATGCTTTTAGCAGAGAATGAGGGAAACAAGCTGAAAATCAAGCCTCTGGAGGACACTAGAACTCCCACTAAATGTGTGTGCTTCTGTAGATGGCTAACAAGCAGTCAACCTGAAATCCTTGTTTTCCTGCCCCGCTGGCTGGGAGTGGTTGGTTAGGATGCTTTAGAAAAGATGAGGAGGAAAATCCTTTTTACTGTCCTTATGCCCACTGAAGTGTGATATTTAATAAACAGGCATGCGCTGCTGTCCCCCCACCTCTCAAGAGGCATGGGCTGGTAGATCCAGAGGCTCACCAATGTGGTGTCCCAGGTCTCTACCATGTGTTTTGTTGTTGTTAGAGATGTGCAGTTGCCCTCTCCTGTTCTGGGATCTTGCCTTGCTTGGGCCGGTATGGCTTTAATAGTCTTCATGCACCCTTTGTGCCTGTGGAACCAATAGGTGGGATTTTCTTTGCGGGTCTCAAGCCTTGCCAAAACTACAAAAAGTTTTGAAAGTGGAAAACTGAAAAAAAACTGTATTATGTTAATTTAGAAAAAAAACCCAAAACCATTACTACCTTCTAATACGCTGAAAATTACAGTGGTGATCATTATATACCTGCCCAGATCACAGAGTTGTTACACTACGTTCATTGAAGCTTGAGGAACGCTGCTGCTGCTACAGTACTGAGGACTGCAAATATGTAGACCGACACGGGCTCTAGGCTAAACAGACTGAAACTGAACTCCCACCTACGGACTCAAGAATGCCTTCTGCAAAGTGCAGGGGTGCATGTCCCACCTGGCTTTTCCTGCAGGCAGGAGTGCAACACACCTCCCTGGGGAATGTGGACCCCCAGGGTCAAAGTTAGGCTCAAGCATATGCTTTGAGATACCATCTGTAACATTTCAGGGCACCACACCTTATTCTTCTCTCCTTGAAGACTCCTGTATGCGATAGGACAAGTGAAGAAAGGCAATGGGGTAGTGTCTCCAGTGAGGAATCTGAAGCCCATGCTCAGACCTCTCTTGTCCTTTTCGGACAGGTTTCCCATCGGTCAGGACATATCTGCTCTGCCCAGTGACTCGTCATTAATGCTGGTGCTGTTGTTTTCCTAACTCTAAGGTAGCTGGTATGTGTAGTTGTGTTCCCCAAGAGAATGTAATGAGATTAGGTATGGCTTTCTGGCTCCAGATTGAGACAGTGTTCAGTCTGCTTTTTTTTTTCCAGAGCTGATTGGTCTAGGACTAGTGTTGAAAGCTGCCTTTTAGTTTCAAAAGCACTTAACCGTCCTACTAAATTATTAGCATTGGCAAGATGCCACCGAATGGGACGGAGTCCAGTTCCAGCGAGGTGGTAGAGCTGCTACCTTACTTTGTTTTTCTTAAATAACAACCACAAAAGACAACCTAACACCCATCAGAATTTTCCCTCCTGATTTGATGGGAGCAGGATATATTGGCATTGAGTCTGAAAGAAATGTTATGGGTTCTTGTCTCCTGTGCTTTTCTCTTTTGTGTGTCAAGTAAGGAAGAGGAGAATGCAGAAAATGCAAGGAATTCTCATGTCACTTTTCTCTCTCCTCGTTTTTAAGTGCCTGAGAGCAAGAAGCCAGTACCTTAGCAGACTTTCCAGACTTCTATTCAGAATATAATTCCTCCATGACACATTTCACCCTGGTTTTGATACTTGGGGAGGAGGCATCCTCCCCCAGGGGCAGTTCGGACTCCTGTTACCCTGCTGGATGAGTGGATTTGCTGCTGTTTGTAAAACCCCATTTGCTGTCCTCCTGTCTGTTAGCTGTTCTGTTTCAACACACTTTGAGCTGACCTCTGCTCTAGAGCACTGTGAAGCATTGCAGGCATGCTAAAGGAAGGAAAACAATCTGCCTTTTAACTTGGAGTGCAGCACTGAAACTAACTGGCGTGGCAGAAAGAGCGGTAGATGTGCTGTGGGCAGTGCTGAACTGGTTTGGAGAGAACTGGGAGTGGCATGAAGTGTGCAACTATAAACTTTATATCATGGTGGGATGGATAAGTTGGCATCTATGTGCTGGTAGACCTTTTTTTGTGGGGATATTAGAGCTTTAAAAGTATTGTGGGTTACAGAAGGAGCCCTTGGAAAAGGTTTGAGATTGAGTCCCAGTGTTGCCTTTGCCTTGCTCAAGGAGACAGTCACCAGAGATGGTTAATAAAGCTTTAGCTGCTGAGTTCGCTAAACATTCTTCCAGTTCAATGGCCTATGCAGAATGATGTGTTTAGTCAATGTTTAATTCCTAAGCAACAAATGGTGATTGTCATACTAGAAGGCACTTGCGGTGTTGACTGAAGCAATGGAAGCCAAGGATTAAAAAGGTCGTGCGGGCAAATCTGTTCTGCAGCCTCAAAGCTCTCTCCTGTAGGTCAGGTCCCTTCACAGCAGGAGAAAACGGGGAGAAGTTTGTGCTGCCGTATGGCCGAAAAGCTTTCCAATAAGAAAACAAGCCAGCCCTTGTTAAAAAAGGAAAAAAGAAATTTGCTATAGGGGAAAAAACAAAAGGAAATGTTAACTGTGGGATGGTTGAGGGAAGGCAGGGGAAAGCAAGAGGTCGGGAGACATCTACCCTTGCCCTGGTGACAGGAGAGGAGTGGAGCATGTAGCTGCTCCTTTGGTCAGCAGGAGAGGCAGGCTGTGACTGACAGCAGGAGAGGAAAGGTGCAGCAGCTAAAATGGAAGCCGCTGTTGAGGCTGAGGACTGCCTGTACAGCTTGGATCTGAAGAAGAGATGCAGAGAGAACTGCGAACAGTGCCCTCATGGATCAGAGGAGACCTGGGTGGGATTGTCAAGTACAAAACTCAAGAAGCTTTCTGTTGGATGAGTCAGAAATAAGAAGAGCCCGCTCTCCTCTCGGCTGAGAGCCGCTAACCCTGCCTCACCCTTCTCCAAGATGTGCCCACTCCCACATGCATATCCTACCTGCCCTTTTAGGAAATACTGTGCTCTTAAAAAGCCACAGCCCTTGTGTCTGCACAGACTTCGATGCATGTGCGATGCTTCCTGCAGAAGGTAACTCAAGGTTGCTACCACACACCCTAGAGCGCTTATCTTGTGTTGGACAACTCAGTACTGAAGAAGGACTGTCATGGCCAGGCCCATGGGCTCTGAGCAGTCGCCAGGGCTGTTTATCCCCAAGTCTGGCCTCGTTTCGTCTGAAGCTGCTTTTTTCCAAGGACTTTGTTAGCTCAGGCTTTGGAGGTATGGACACACAAAGAGAAAGTGCCGTTCAAACCACTGCACCTTCCAGATTGTGACTCAGTATTGAGATTGCTGTCTCTTAAAGGCAGATACAGATATTACCAATTTTTTTTGGTAGGCTGTTACTGGGCCTGGGCATGTGTAATACAGACCAGAGCTGTTCTTCAGTTTTAGAAGATGAAGGCAAGACTGAGTAAGATTACTTTCAATCTACCAAGACCTCCAATGTTTTACTACTAAGAGAGAGCAAGGCTGCAAGCTAATGGCAGGGCTTCCTTGTGGCCAGGACACACTACTTTCATCCTGGATATTGACTTCAGCACTGATTTAGTAAGCACCAGGAATAAATATTCAGCCATGAAATATCCAGCTGCAAGATAGGTTTCGTACTAAATTACTGATCTGTGAGGACTTCAGTCATGGTGATGATTTATTTTGCTGATGAGTTGATGCTTTGGTAAACATGTAGGGCAGCTCTGCAAAAATAATTTTTTATGCGGTCTCTTTTTTTTTAAATGTCATGCTGTTTACCTTGAGAACGAAGAATGAATGCCGTATACAAGTGGCGTGTCCTATGAGCCAGTATTACTTTGCTCAGTGTATCAGCAGAATCGAGCTGTTCCAGCAGCAAGGGTGCACATTCCAAAGCAATTATAACAGTTTCATGAGTAAATACTACTCAGCAGCTGATAAAATGCCTTTCAGATGTCTTCGTAAAACAGATTAAGGTGACCAGCAAAGAACTACTTTCTTTAAGCTTTGCAGTTCAATGTGAAAATACTCATTTTGATTTTAACAACTTTTGCATTTAAAAATTGCTGTAAATTGAAAGTACTTAACTCGTCTTGTTGGAATAGCCTGCAACTGCGTCACAGGGAAAAGCAAAGGTGATGATTGTGGATTCCCCACCCCTGTCTTCTTCCCTAGGGTCCCTGCTTTCTCAGAGCATAACCACACATTGAAATCATTTGATGCTTGGCTCAACTGAGAGGATAAAAACTTCTAGGGAGGAGGAACAAGTGGGAATATGGAAACCATAAAAGGAGGATTTCCTCTGCCTGTAAACTGGCATGTATGTAACTGCAATTCATTTGGGAAGCTCTGCAAACTAAAGCATGTCTGTGTGCTGCTCAGAAGGAGCATGGCTGCAAGCTGCAGCACTGTTTCCCAAACTTCTTGGACCAGCAAACCTCTTCGATCCTCAGCTTTTCCTCATTTTGTCCCTTGTCATAGAGCTTTGAATTCCCAAGCTCACAACAGTCGTGTGGTCCCCAGGCCCCCTCACAGGCGCACCAACCCTCTATATTCCGCAGCTGTGAGAACCCCTGACCCAGAGTACCCTTTGGGCACAAATATAGTGGCCAACTCCATATGTACTCTAAGCCCAAAGCTAAAGATCTTTTTTCCAAAATCATGCTTTCAGAAACTAAACAAAACAGTCTTTTAGATGTAGGTTGTTTTTTTCTTTTGTCTCCCCTGTTTCCCTGTTTTTTTTTTTTCTATCCTTGATACCTCTTGGGTAGCATTACCAGTTTCTCTGGATTCCGTTCTCCACATTGCTGCTTTGTGAAGGATGGATAGGAAACTACGGGGGGATAGTTTTCCTTTGAACACTTTTGCTTCTTGAGAGTGTTGCTGTGATGAGTTGCACGAGAAGGCAGGCAGTGGGGAAGTTACCCAGGGCACTCACTGGAAACTCCCAATGCAAGGATGAAAGCGGCCAGGCATGTGAAGGAGAGGAGCACAAGCCCTGTGAGTGGAGCTGAACCTGGAGAGCAATAGGGAATGGAGGTGGGCCGTGAGCAAAACCAGATGAAGTTCAGCCTGGGCAGTGTGTGGAGCCAAACCCTAAGTTTGTTTGCTTTGACTGGGTAACTTAAGACCTGCACTTGGATGCTGTGGTCCAGGCCCTAGCCAAGCACACAGAGCATTAGCCTGCTTGACTATGAGGAAGAAGTCATCAGATTGTCAATCTACATCCCAAGCCTGTCATACAAGCACACCCTGAACTTCAAGCATGTGTGTAGCCCTGGTTCCAGTACACCATTTGAAAATTTGTCCTTGCTCCAGTCCTTCATCCTGATGAGAACAGGATTTATATAGAAGATTTTAAACATAAAGTTGCATTTTATTCTGCACTGTACTGAAGAACACAGATAGAAAATGTACACAAAGATCTATTTAATTCCATTCACTCCAGCTAGCAGAAGTAGGACTAGTATTGGTTTGGTTTTTGGGTAGGGTTTTTTTTTGGTCAGTCTTGTTCTGTTTTGATGTGGTTTTCCAGGGGAGGGTGGAAGTGATGTGGTAGTATGAGAAATGTAAGTCAAAGAACTGGGCTTGGCAGTGTTCAGTGGAGATCCCTTGGGGTTGCTGGTGGCATGTACCTGGGAAGGTTCCAGATGTGACCAGCTGTAGGAAGAAATTTCTGCTGCCTCTTGCCCAAATGCTTTCCACCCTCTGTTCCCGCTTCAAGCTGGTTGAACTTGGTGGAGCCCAGTTCTGCTGGAGACCTTGGCCAGCTCTGTCCTGGACCTGGAGCCTGAGGTGATATCCAGGTAAGTCCCACCACTTTTTCCTTCCCTGTCTCCCAAGTCTATATATATGGAATCCATGTTTCCACGTGGAATTTTTTTTTAAATCCTGAGTTAGACTAAATAGGGAAACAACTGTTCATTATGTTATGAGACCTTATTTATGACATGGTTGTCTTCCTCAGCTTGACTTGGTTTGAAAGAAAACCCAAATGCTTCCAAGAATGAGGTGACCGTGGCTAAAGCTTTCCAACACCTCTGGATCCTTCAGTTCACAAGAATTGTCTTGGTTTTGGTTTGCTGTGATTTGAAACCTAAAAAACCATGAGCTTCAACCTTATTTCCATCCCTGAGCTGCCCTACGTTAGAGGCAAAGGTACACATTTTATGCTCAGTTTTAAAACCTTGTGAAGCGTCTACAATTTTACATTTAGTTTCA
Organism: Phaethon lepturus; assembly: GCF_000687285.1. Classification (NCBI taxonomy): domain Eukaryota; kingdom Metazoa; phylum Chordata; class Aves; order Phaethontiformes; family Phaethontidae; genus Phaethon; species Phaethon lepturus. Next base: position 36,891 of record NW_010524221.1, on the reverse strand, counting down.
TTCTGCAGTGAGAGCCTCCATAGTATTTTCTTGCTTTGGCTTGGAGAAGGAGCTGCCTTGGTCAGCAGCCAGCTGGCGGAGGTGTAGCTTTCAGGCCTCCCCATGGAGTCCTGCTCTCTGCAGGTCAGCAGCCCAGCCATGGAGGCTGGCCATGGGCAGGAGAGTTGGGTCCTGCCCAATTTGGCATGCTATGGCCCTGCTGGGTAAAGATGCAGCAGGCCAAGACCCGACACTCCCAGAAGCAGGGAGAAGGTTTGTAAGGAGCCTGCCTCTACTGCCCTTGGGACCTTCATACCAGCATCAGCTTGGAAGCAAGGAGGTGTCTCCATCATGCATGACTGGATTGGGGGTTTTCTATGTCTCTTTCCTAATCCCATACTGAGTGGAACAGGGCTGAAATCTGCTGCAAAGTTAGGTCTGAGCCTCCAACTCTGAGTGATATTCAGGCTCACAGGTTTATTAAAATCATTATACTAGTTTTCACCTCGAGAGCATTACAGTCTTCAAAATGAGAACTGTATTTTGGCTGAGGAAGACCCCAAAATAAATCAAGGCATCTCTCTGCTTTTGCAATTTTGACTATTTAAAAAAAAAAAAATTGCATCATGATTCTTAAAATCCATTTGTTCTTGCCTACTCCAAAGCTCTCATGTTGACATGACCAACAGAAATCCTGCAAGTAGGCCCACATATGTGATGTCATTTGCCCATAGCAGAAGAATTTCCAAATTCCTCATACGTTGATTTCTCCAAAATTAAAAGAGTTTGCATTAGAGTTTTCTCTTGAGACCTTTATTGACTTGAAACCTAGACGGTCCTGCTGCATCAATATAGCTGTTTGATTCTCTGCTGTAAGCCACAGTCTTGGCTTCAGGTACAAAATAGTATGATGAGGTCTGCAGTTTTAGGAATCTGAATGCAGTGACCCAGACTAAACCTGATCTATGTCCCTGGTGTCTTTTATGCTATGTGGCAAAAGGTATGTCTTTCTCACTTTTAAACTTGTTGATTTTCCACTTTGCTAAATTTTCTTTTGAATCATTTCCTGGAAAAGAGAACCTTTAAAGCTGCTCTTTCACCTTTAATTTGGGCAAGTAGGCTGAGTGCTGTTAATACGAGATTGCTTAAAGGAATTAGTTAGCACATTAACAGTTTCAGTCACTAATCTCATGTAGAACATGGGTATTTTGAAGTGAATAACTGCTGCTTCTCCCTAATGACCTTCAACTGCTTGTTCTGCATGGATACAGGGTATTTCCTCAATATCTGCATGCAAATAGCAAGCAGTGCGCTAAGGTAACTCAAGCGGTGTGGTGCTACCACAAAAACTAGTACTTGGCTGAGGTGCTGAGTCAGCATTAGAATCACCTTATGGAAGACTGATGATCAAAAAAAGAAAATGCTTCATGGCATGACAATGTCTTCACTTCTTAGGGAAGCCGAGAGAAGCTTCTCAGTCACACAATGCCCAAAATGCCTAATCATGTCTCATAACTCCTAAGTTAGAACAAATAGCAAAACCCAATTTTTTCTGAGTTTCTGCTTTCAATTCCAGCTTGTTGAAGAATCTGTGCTTTCTCCACGCCCTTGAATGAAGATGTGGTCCATGTATTAATAGGTCTCCATGGTGGTTTTCTCGCACTTGCTGTATGTAAAGCTAAGTAATTTTAGTGTACACGTACTTCAGTTGGAATGGTAGGAAGCTGCTTGCTTTTCTCATGTCTTAGATGCTTGTAGTTTCAATGCACATTCATAATGGGGATCTTGAACCTCTGGGTTCCCATGAAACAGCTGCATGCTTCTCAGATGTGGCAGGTTGTGAAGCAAAGAGTGCTGGAGGACAAGAAGTAATCTATTTGTGGTTGAAGAGGCACAGAGGAAAATCAAGTCAGAGTTCCTCCTCAGGAACTCGTTGCAAAGAAGATATTTCACGTGTAGATACAGAATATTCATCCCATCTTTTCCACTTTCAGTGCCTAATAGTTCGTCTGATTAGACAGAATCTCTGGCCACTCCTTCAGAAGGAAGCTAGTGAAGTTCAAGGAGAAGCCAGAGTTAAAATTGGGGTTGTGGCAACATGGGTGTTAGTCTCTTCTCCCAAGTAACTAGTGATAGCACAAGAGGAAATGACCTCAAGTTGCGCCAGGGGAGGTTTAGATTGGATATTAGGAAAAACTTCTTCACCGAGAGAGCGGTCAGTCTTTGGAACAGGCTGCCCAGGGAGGTGGTGGAGTCACCATCACTTGAAGTGTTCAAAAAACCTGTGGATGTGGCGCTTCAGGACATGGTTTAGGGGACATGGTGGCGCTGGATTAATGGTTGGACTTGATGATTTTGAAGGTCCTTTCCAACCTTAGTGATTCTGTGATTCTGTAAAATCCTGAGACACGTTCAGTATGTTACAGTATGTTATGTAACCTACTGGAATCCCTCTTGTGTGCGTTTCGGAAGAGTGCTTGCCTCTAATCTGGAGAATGTCCTTTCAGTATCTGTTTGCAAATCACACCGTTTTTATTTTGGGTGAAGCTTTAGCACTGTTTTCTTCAGCATTGCTTCCTATTGCTGTGCTCAGCCCTGGCCTCCTGCTACTTCATCTTCTTAAAGCCTACTTGTGTTCTAAAATACGTTTTTGGAAGTTAGGTATTCAGGGAAAAGTAGTAACAAGAAGACCCTGCAGCACCCTCTGTTTAACAAAAGGTTAACAAATCCAAAAATAGCTCCTCAAAGCTGTGGGCGATTTCAGGCCAGGTTTGCATTTTTTGAATTCTTGTTTTACCTTATTTGGCCATGCAAAATGGGATCCAGCAGTCCCTGGGGACTGGGCTGTGTGGAGATGGGGCTTTGTTAAGATGCAAGTATGTGCTTTTTACTTTGGAGACACATGGCTAAATATGGGCTGTGTTAATAACAAACGAGTCTGCTCTCTGGCAGAGTTACAGACTCCCAACGTCCTTCAAGTTAAGAAGGCGAGCGTGCAGCAGCCCTTCAGCATCAGGCTTTGTGACTTTGACAAGCGACTGTATAGGAAGGTGGGGGGAGCGGCGGGATGTGCCAGCACTGACAGTGATGAAGCTTGTTTTGATTTCAGTGAGATGTAGTTTGGGTACAAGATAGCTAGAGTTGTCTAAAATAACAACTTGAAACGAAACCAAGGAGGCCAGAGAATGAGAATTGAGTGATTTTTGTAAGCTCAGACTGTATGTAATCATTTTTTCTTTTTTTGTTAATATTTTTCCTTTTTTTAGTAGTCTTTCCTGTGAATGACTACTCTCCATCTGAAAAATGCAAGTAGACAAAGCATAAGATGGCCAAATACTATGCATAGTTTTAGAGAATAAATATTGACTTAGTCTGATATTGGTCAAGTGATACAATTGAGGTGTGCCTTATAAAACGTAGCTCTTGGGACATCGGTATCAGATTAAAAAACCTCTGCTGGCTGCACACTTCGTTTTGCTAGTCACAAGTGTTGTGACTAAAATATTGCCCCCGAGAGCTTTGTTAGGTACGGAACTTGTTGACGCTTGGGCTGAGTTGAAAAGCTGAAGGTGGACAGTAATGGAGAAGCATGTGTTGCATAAAGCATTAACGGTATAACCACTTTGTAAAATCTAACAACGAGGTTGGGGAATTCTTGCAGGAGCAAAGCAGGGGGGTATGGCCAGAGGCTGTCAGGGAGCCCTCAGGCCGAGAGCAGATGTTAGGAAAAAGGTGTAGGTAGTGAAGCAGCTCCTACTGCTTGCTTGGGCACCGCTGATGGGACAATATAAGCTAGATCCTTATTCTAGTTAACAAAGAGATTTAGCTCCTTAGAAATAGCTGCAGGCCAAAATCCTTATAGATGGTTCTCTGCTCACAAAAAAATTCTTAGAAGAAAAAAAAAAAAACAAACCCACAGCAAAAGCTTAACTCTTCTATTAAGGGGGACTTCAGGTGAATCATGGAGGAAAGGCTGGGAGGGTAGGTCCCAGTGAGGCTTGGGTTAGGAACACATTACATCTCAGGCTCAGTTGCTTCACGAGCTCACTATGCAAGTGGTGAAAATGCTTTTTGGAGACGCTGGGAACATGACAGCCACAAGAGCTCGCAGGCGTGCCGACGATACGGCGCATGTCAGCGCGGCTGCATCGTGAACAGAAGCAGATGGGGCGTCCGTTGCACCATGGCTGCAACTCTGTCTTGGTGTCTGTTCTCGGGAAAGTAATTTTAAACTTGCCAGTCTTATTTTCGTGTGCTTATACATTACCACCTGGATTGTACAAATGTTTTGAGTAGAGCCGGTAGAAATTTTCTTGTGAGAAGAGTCTTGCAGACAAGGACTTTACTGAAAAATAAAAATTTCATATGGAAAAGGAAAACTCTTCCTGGATAGTTGCTTTGAGGGTTTTCTTGCTCTTTGTTCCAAATATTTTCCATTAAAATGAGAGAAGGATTTTTAAAGTTAAGGAGTCTTGCCTTCAGACTTCCTGTGAAGATTTGTACTCTGCGGTGGGATGGAGGACAGTATTGGTTCTCTTAAGTGTTGTGTGGAATAAAGTCTCACATGAAGTGTTACAAAACCCTCCGTTATTTTTGATGCAAATTACTTTATCAGTCTTTTTGTAAAAGTTTTTGAAAGACAGAGAGCAAAGAGCTTCAATAAAGCCAAGTGCTGGCATTCTTACTCTCATGTATTTGCATGTCCAAGGACAACAGAACTATACTGGCCACTGATTTTATCCTTTTTTTTTTTTTCCCCCTCCAGTGCCCAGGTTTGTACCTGAGTATTTGTAGGAGTGGATGACTTTGGTTGGAGTTGCAGGTGGTTCAGGACTATCTCAACTTACGCTCAAGGCTGCTCAGGCTCCACACTAGGATTAGGGACTTAGTCCTGGAAGTTTTGCTCCAACTTTTGGTCACAGCTGGTGCTGTTTTTACACCACTGTTGCATGATGATGAGCTGGTATTAGGAGAAGGTGACTACTAGGGACTGATTTCACTTGGCCGTATGACTTAGAACTTCAAAAAGTGACACCTGCTCAGGAGCCTGCTCTGGACTGAAGTCCTGAAGTGGCTGGAGAAGAGGTGAGTGAAGGACTGAGAGTTGAGTATCATCAAAGTCCCCTTAAAATGGTTGCTTGTTTTACTTCTTAGGGCCAGTACCCAAGGGCAGTGATTTTGAGTATTTCTCCTGCATCATCTCTACAGACAAGCAATAGGATTTGGATAAGCTGTATCTTCTCATGCACTCAGAGAAACTATTTATCTGTGCGAAGGTGGGGATACAGCAGGCTTGTGGCTTTTCACAGGGGAAAGACCTGAGCAGGAGCCTAAGGTATTCCTCTCGCTTGGGCAAAGCGTGCCGCAGAAATGAAACGGCTCCTGCAGCCCCCGTGGGCTTTCCAGTGAGTTTCAGTAACGTGGTTATTGGATTTCTGTAACACTAACGTTATCGCTCTTCATGCTGCCTCTGTTTTGACTCCGAGCACCGCCCACGTCCTCGGAGCATGGAGATGGTTTGCGAGGCTTTCCCCGCGGCGGCTGGCCGTGCCCACGTACCGAGGTACGTTGGGACAAGGCTGGGACTCATGCCCGAAACGCTTGGTGCATACCAACAAACCCACTCCCACCGCCCGCCTGTTTGGAGGAGGCACCGGCAGACCAAAGGGCCCTCACGGCCTCTGATAAGTTAATTACTGGTGGCTTAAATGTTTATGGGGTGGAATGTGCTTCCCATTCAGCATCTGACCCGTGCTGCCTTTGACACGTTGTGTTGTGGGTGAATGGTTTAAAGTGTCTGTGCAAAGTCGAAAGTTGTTTGAATGGTATGTTGTCAGTGCTCCTTTATAGCACTGAGGCTCCTTTACTGTCTGTTTTAAGGTATTAATAAAGCACAGTGCCTTGGAGCTGGGCACGTAAGCTCATCGGGTATGAGGGTTGCTGTGAAGTAGCCGTGTAGCCCACTCAAAACCAGTATTTTGTGTGTGTAATTGTACTGCTGCTAATTACAAGTTAGTCACTGTTTATAACCTCATCTACCCTTCCGGCTTCCTCTTGGAAGGATGGGCACGACTCCATCTCCCCAAGGCAACGTGCCACGGCTGATGGTGGTTGGCCACACCAGCCAAAGCATGATACTTGGGAGAGGAATATCTGAGTTGGGACCCAACACTTGCTCTTCAGGTAGTCTTGAGAGGACACGGGGGAGCTGCCTGTCATGTGGAAGGGGCGGTATGCAGGATGAGCAGCAGCCTTAGGGAATGAGATCATGTCCAACATACAAAACAAACTCCTTATTCTGTAGTAAAGTAGAATATTAACTCCAAGCAGAATAGTTAATTTGAAACAACTCCGTGGATAAATGAGTGTCAGATTCTTGAATCAGGGAATAGTGGGGTTTTGTGGGTTGCTTTTTTTTGTTCTTTTTTCAGGAAATCAGAAGAAAGAAGGGAAGCATGCTTTTCCTTTTGAAACAATAATGTGGGATTCGGATTATCAGGTAGCAGCTGTATTGACGCAGACCCAATAGCTGTCTGCCAAGAGCATTCAGACAGCTTAAGGATGAAACTGTAATGCTCCCAGCAAACACTCATATCCACTGCGGGAGGCATCACTGATGGCCACAGATGAGGCCCTTCCCCAGTGGAAGGTTTCTCCAGCATTCCAGTTTGACATGCTTGGGAAAGTTTTGATGAAAAGGTTTTCTCTGAGATAGAGAATGCAGTTTTACCAAAATTAAAACACTTCTTATGAAATTGGAAGTGAAATTGTGGATCTTGGGGTGAAAATACTTGGCAAAAATTGGAGTGGTTAGTTTCCTCTAAGTTTAGCTGGATATAATCAGAATATCTTATTTTGAAATGAAATGTGTCTAATTGATCATATTTTGTGAAGGTATTATGCTTCGTTTGGCTTATTAGAGAGTATACTTAAACCAAACTGTATCTGATATTTTAAGGTGCATTTGAAAGTGAAGAATGAATGTTTAAGACAATGGTTCCCTTTACTGAAATCAGAAAATTGCATCTAAAAGGTTTTTATTGGTCTTAAGCTAAAATTGGGAATTTTTCAGCCTTTCATTCTTGTTAAGACCGACTCAAACATCAGAATGTTTTTTGAGAACAGGAACTGATTTTTGACTGGCTTATCTACAATAAAGTGTTTAATTCAAATATCTACCTAACTGCTAAAGAGCCTTCAGGACACTAGTCTTTAATTATTTAATTTAGGCTGTTAACTTCTAAACTTTAAACAGCATCTCCCTCTTCAGTCACAGCGCTTCACCAAGAGCTTATTGTACCATGTGGGAAGAAGGGACGGGCAGAGAAGACGTAAACAGCCCAACAACACCCAGCACATCTGAACTTGACCTGGTTTACGCTCCTAGGAAAAAAAAAAAACTGGTGCAGCACTGATAAGCTGTGTAGGCTCAAAACCAGTGTCCCCGTTAGTGATCGCAGAGAGGCAGACGGTGGGAGTAGCTTTTTGTCAGTGCGACTGTACTAATGCTTGGATGTCCTGGGCTCCTCGTCTGCCGTTGCTGACTGGTGGATCCACCTGCTCTGCAACGTCTTGTAGGGTTGATTCTGTTGCCTTCCAAGGCACAGAAGAGAGGAAGAGGGAAGGACGTGGCTGTGAAGACTGAAACACCACCCGTGGAAGACCCTGTGGGTCCGTGACCTGCCTTCTCCACTCTTCTGTGAAAAATGACATTTGGAACAGGTTGATAGTTATTGTTATTGCAGGGCACCTGCGTACAGACCTCATGGCGCAGCTCACGCTGGGGGGAGCTGTTATTTTGGGCTTTGTTCACATCATCTTGCTGAAAGCAGGGGAAGCAGCAACCTTAATGGAAGAGCAGAGCTTTTTCCAGCGCTGAACCTCGGGGGAGCAATGCTGGAAGAGGGAGGAACGTGAATAGGATTCTCCTCAATAGCTTTCTGTGACATCAGGGAACTTACTTTAAAATTATCACTTTGTGGACACCTTTTTGTTGTTTGATATGCTCATTGTCCTCAAACATAGGTAGGATAGCGAGGACACTAGTGTTTGGTTATGCTGTAGTGGTCCAGGAGGATACCAGGGTCGGGGGGAAAAGCCATGAGACTATAAGATTCAAAGTGTGTTTCTGATGGGGAAATGAAGTGTGAGAAACAAAGCAGGAGTGGAAATGAGAAATGCAGGACTAGCATACCTTGCTTTAGGAGTCAGCAGAGGCTCTGTCCCTAGCAGTGGGGCCAGCGGCCTCCAGCAGATTGGAAAATGATTATGGACTGAGCGTTAACCAAAACACAGGGCCTGGGAAAGGGCATGTTCTTCGGTGGGGTTTGAGAACTATTTCCCTCTGTCTATTCTTGTCTTGCATAAATATTCTAAACTGGCACCAGTCTGTAGCCAGTTACAGCCAATGTTGCATATTTCACATGTACCAGCTTTTTGTAAATGTGAATTAGAACTGCTTAGCTCTGAAATCTAGGTTTAATTTTAAAATGGGAGGAATGGCTTAAGCCTTCATGTGAAAGGAAATGCTTTAGTACACGGTTATTTTTAAACATGTTTTAGCATTGCAAAGTGATATGAATCAAGCACTGATTCTTACATTGTACCTAGAAATAGGCAAGGCTGTATGGAAGAGTCCAGTAACGCTGAAATTTGAAAGGCTAAACTAGCAGCAAAAAGAGGTTAACACAAGTAAAAAATAACATGATTTCTTAAGGATGCAGAGCTGTTTGGCCAGACCTGCTACTATGTCTGCATGTGTCTGCCTGAAAACTCTTTGCATCTGTTGTCCAACTTTAAGTGTGGTAGAGGGAGGAAGGTACTCAGCGTAATTAACTTTTGCCAAGGTTTATGAAAGCCAGCAAAAGGATGGAGGAGCCATTGCTGTCCCCCAGAGAGAGCTGAGAGGTGACTGCAACCTTTTGTGGGCACCAGAGAATACCTGCAGGGGAGCCCTTGTGAATGTCACCGCTGCAGGGGAAGCTGCCTTGGGAGGTTGCTGTCCCCACCTTGGGCTTCACAGCCCCTTCTCCCTCGGGAACTGCTCCTAGTATAGCTGAGAGATCCCTGTCTGCTAAGAGAGGAGCACGGGCAGTGTTTGAAGAGGTGTGGAAATGCCATAAGGCTTGGTAAAAGAAGCAATTTGTAAAAGAAGCAATTAAAAGAAACTAAAGAGAAGTCGTAAGAAGCAATTAAAAAGCAAACAGCTATGTGTGCGTAGTCAGTCTGGTGCTATCCCTGCCTGCCTCGCATCTGTGGCTGCTGGCTCCATGCACTTGCCACCACCACCTTGCTACCGGTCAGGGGAGAGAGAAGCAGCCAGTTACTTCCACCTTTTGTACTGGGGGTAGGCTCGATTCTTTTAGCATATTTCATATTTACGGAAAATATTTGTAGTGGGATGGTCAGACAATGATGTGCTGAGCAGAGCCTCGTTTGTTGGTGAGTGGAGATGGTAGAGTGTGGCAGCGGTGATGGGCACTGTCCCCTCCGTGCAAGCTGAGGGTAATACATACCCAAACTACTGTGAACACAGAGCTAAGACTGCTCATTTGTCTGAGCCCCTATCAGCAACATGGCAGGGGGCAAAAATTGTGCCTCTAGCAACAAATGCGAAGACAAGATGTGCAAATCCCCACCCCAGTGATGTGGAGTATGAAGTGGTTATTGCAGAGACCCTACTGGGCTCTCCACTGCTTGCTGTCTGCGGTCTTTCTGAAAGAATCTTTTGATATAAACACGTAACTAACTCAATGGATATTATTAACAGTAATTCTATGGCCTGTCGTCTGGGGAAGAGGATAGATTTAAGGCTACTTCTGTCTTTAAAAATTCTGTAAATGTGTAAAAAATGGGAAAGGGTGGGGGGGAAGAGAACGTGCCTTTTACAAGGTTGTGTTTCACGTGCAAAAAGTAACGCATTTCTGCATGCTTTTCCTAGTACTGCTTTGCCAGTACTAGATGGTGTAAAATAGTACTGCGAAGGAGAGGTGCAATTTAGAGGTCCTGCATAACTTGACTCTCAAGCATCTCATTGCAGTGCTCGGTTTCAGAGCATTTATTTCTTACTGCCATGGGGGTTGCCCGTGGTTGCTTTCAGGTGGCATGTGTGACTGCAGATTTTCAGTGAGAGGGCGACTGTTTGGGAGGGGTGAAAAATACCTCCTGCAAGCTTCTGGTGGTTTGTGTGGAGTGACTCAGTGTTGGGTGGTGATCCTGGTGTTGGCACTTCCTCTTGCTTGTGGCTGATCAAAGCCTCATCCTTGTACTTACAGGGAAGAAACCTGCTCCAAAGTGTCCCGTAGCCTGTGTGAGGGTGGGATGGGATGTGACCGTGCTGGGATGATGCTCAAAAAGAGTGAACTTGAAGTATCCCACACCATGGCGGCTGAGTTATGAAGTTGGGTAAAGCCTGTTCTTTAGCAAGCAGAGCTTGCATATTCCTGTTGATGGCCAAAATAGGAATATTTTGCTGTGGCAGGTAGTCCTGCTAAAGCAGCAATACGGTGTAAATGGCAGTTTTGCTGCTAATGGTTGTAGCTGTGGCAAATCTGTGCTGTCTTGAAAGATTCTCCTAAAGACCAAGTTACTGCTTTATGGTTTGTTTCCTATACTGTGAAAGTGATGTGTTAGCCATATTATTTTATGGAGTAATACGTAACGGTGTTAAATTCTTGGCTTTAGCAAAATAGTAAGATTTATAGTACACTGAAGTTTATAAGTGAAGGAAAAAAACACAGGGAATTGCAGTAGGCGGGTTTTAAATATAATTGAGAGTAACATTCTAAAAGTTTTCATTATGACAAGGTGCCTCTTTTGATTTCCAGCTTTAAATGCCTTTTGAAGGCAGAGATAATTGTTTTTCATGCAAGTCAAATGACCGTGCTCACTTCAGTCTTCAAAGTGAAAGATCCACTGACCAATGCTAATGAGAAATGGTGCTTTTAGAGTCAACAGGGAATAGTTTCTGCAGCGCCATGCTTGACTGTAGGAGAGAACAGTACAATTGCAAGCAGTAAAACAGAATTTGTTGCAAAAGGGCTTAATTTAGCAGTTTTAGCCAAATTTTGAATTTCTCTGAGCTTCAGGTGATGGAATTTTTTTTTTGTGTGTGTCAAATACTAATTTTAGATCCAGGCCTTTTAGACCTGTGTTTTCATCATGCTACTGTATTCCCCTTGGAAATTAATGGGAAATAAAACCAAGCATATGCAGACCATGTTGATTATTGATACTGTTAGCTGATGTTTTTCAAGTTAAGCTGCACTGTATTTTTGCCACTGTTCCTTTCCTGTTCTTTTTGGATCCTGGCTTTGTTGAAACTGGTTGGACCCTAAGCCTTTACACTTATGGGTGCGATTCTCCTTTTTTTTTTGCCTTCTGCAGGGCGCAGCAAGTGAAAGTATGATTTTGTTCCACCCAGCACAAACACCAGACCTAGCCTGGCCGTGTGTGTGAAAGGGAGCAGGATCTGGCATGCAAAGGAGCGGTGGCTGCCTGTGAGGCTGGCTTGCTCCTTGTGAGCACTGCAGACATGTCCTCAGTCTGCAGCTAGCATGGGTTTTGCTGTCAGCCAAATTGCTTGAACTGGGGAAAAAAGGAAGTTTTGTTTGATGCAGCAGCAAAGCAAACCTCTCCGGTCCTCTTGAAGAATGGTGATTATGGTAAGGGTTGTGAGACACAGGAACGGGTTGCCCAAAGAACTTGTTGCCTCATCGTTGGAAGTGTTCAAGATCAGGTTGGACAGAGCTTTGAGCAACTTGATCTAGTGAAAGATGCCCTGGCCCATGGCAAGGGGGTTGGCTAGATGATCTTCAAAGGTCCCTTCCAACCCAAACCATTCTATGATTCTATAAGAACATCTTAGGGCCTGTTCTTCAAGGGAGTAGTGGGAAATAGCTGAGCAATGGCTAACATGATTTGCTTGAGAGAGGACTCGGGGATAGATATTAGGAGATCAGTTTTTGGAAGAGAGGGTAAAAGGCGGCTGTACCTTCAGAGAGGGAACATGGGACACTTATGACTCTCCCTCTTCCGCTTGGTAAATCCATGCTCACTGAAGATGTTTTAATCTGCGAGTTTTCTGCCAGTCCTCTGCTGAGGGAACCATTTTGACAGTCACTTTTCAACACCAGAGTAGTTTACATCAGTCTTTAAAAGATACAGCTAATGTCAATGTGTCTTTTATCAATCAAACCTTCAAACTAAACATTGGTATTGTCTTTCTTGGTAAGTTGAGGGAAATATGATATAATAAAACAGTGGGTGAGGAGAGAGCTCTTCGAGTAGTAGTCAGGGGATCATCATCCAAATGAGGCAATGAGGCAATGCATCAGAAAGGCCTGAAGTCAGTTTGTATTTTCTCTGACTTGCACAATGGAACAGTGATTCATGCTTAAATATACTTGATAATGGAAAATTCAGGCTAGGGGATGGGGCTCAGGAGTTTTAGGCAACAAGCTTCTAATTCGAAAGAACTAAGAGAAACTGGAAAAATTATTTGAAAATAGATTGTAGTCAAGGGAAGACAAATGTGAATTTCTGCATTGTAACAAGCAGTAATTGGTGTCATGGTTTAACCCCAGCCGGCAAGGAAGCCCCACGCAGCCGCTGGCTCACTCGCCCCTGCTGGGATGGGGGAGAGAGTCGGAAGGGTCAAAGGGAGTCAACTGGCGCGTTGAGCTAAAGACTCAGTTTAGTGGGTAAAGCAAAAGCCGCGCACAAAAGCCAAGCCAAGCCAAGCAAAGGAAAGCAAAGCGAGGGATTTGTTTGCCGCTTCCTGCCGGCAGGCAGGTGCTCAGCCATCTCCAGGAAAGCAGGGCTCCGTCCTGCGGAACGGCGACTTGGGAATTCAAACACTGTTGCTCTGAATGTTCTCCACTTCCTTTTTCTTCCCCCCAGCTTTATATACTGCCCATGACGTCATACGGTATGGAATATCCCTTTGGCCAGCCTGGGCCAGCTGTCCTGGCTGTGCCCCCCCCCCCAGCTCCCCGTTCACCCCAGCCTGCTCGCTGGCAGCCCAGCACGAGAAGCTGGATTGTCCTTGGCTGCTCAGCAACAACCCAAAACAGTGTGTTACCAACATTATTTTCATCCTAAATCCAAAACATATCCTCACGCTAGCTTCTGTGAAGGAAATTAACTCTATCCCAGATGAAACCAGGACAGTTGGTCAGTTGGTTACAAGGTGGGAAACAAATGGATAGGTTGCAGTTCTGCAGAAAAAGATCCAAAAATGGCGGTGACTGAGACAACATATTATAGCGAAAAAGTCAGTTATTCTACAAGGCTAGACAGACAGAGGTGACGGGACATGCAAAGGGATGCTACTCCATGTGGAGATAATAGCAGTAATTTTTCAGCAAAACCAACTGGAGGGACTTGAAAAGAACAAGAAGAAAGACCAGGGCCCTACACCATGAAGAGGAAGGCATGGGGTTGTATAATTTAGGGAGGGTAAGGCTGAAAGAAATCAAAGTTTTCAAATAAATGAATTGCTTGCAAAGACAAAAGCAACAATCTGTTCTCTGGTCCATAGTGGTGAGAAACAGGCATCAAGATTATTTTGCGGTGAGTAACAGTCATTGGGATAGGCAGTTTGCAGAATCTCTGTTCAAACCATGTAGATCGTGTCTGTCAGGGGTGGTGTGGGTGCAGCTGATCCTGCCTGGGGCATGGCTATGTGGTGTGAATTCATGAGGGCCCACTCGGTCTTGTGCTTCTGTGATCAAATCGGGGGGGGCACGGAGGGAACCCTTAACCTGCGTTGATGCAACACTTTGGCCAGCACTCTCTTCTGCCTTTCTTCAACCCTGTGCTTTCGATTCCCAACCTCAGACTCCTCTTCTTTGCTCTGTCTGCTTGTTGACATAAATTATGCAGCAAGTCCTTTCAGGCAGGGGCTGTGTTTACCTGCCTATTTATCTGGCATCAGTGGGTCTCCAGTTTTGACTGGTGCTTCAAGCATAAACAATAACCATTGTCAGAGTAGATTATTCAGAGCAGAGCAATCTGAAGTCATTTGATTATGAAAGGCTCCCCAGAGCATGAGCGCTTGCTGTGACCCACAAATGTTGGCATGAAAATCGATTACATGGTAGGATTTATGTGGCGAACTTGCAGTTCTTCCCTGTGCAGACAGCACACGGTGTCATGGAGATGGTGCCTATTGTGTGAAACGTATGCGCGGCCTTCCCAAAGGGAGCGCAAAGCCTAGCCATGGGAAAGAGGGCTGAAGGAGCCTGTTTGTCGGGAAAAGGGGCGATGAAGCTGGAGAAAAGAGTCTTTGGAGTTTCTGAAGTGAGATGAAATGAATGATAATTGCTGGGGAGGGGGTGAGATATAGGGGCCGAAGATGCAGGGTATGAAGTTGAGCGACGCCCTTCGGACACGTTCTCCGAAGGGATGGCAGCTCTGCTTGGGCACCACTTAGCCGAAGCACTGAAGAAGACACAGCTGTTTGAAATGGGCCAAAAGCCCTGTTCCTCTTCCACTTCTCTGCTCTGCTGTTGTGTGCCTCCGAACGTTCCTGCCAAATCTGCTTTCTGGGTTGGCAGGCAGAAACCAGGCATAATTATTTGTATTTTCTGCCCTGTTTCAGACAGCTGGAAGTGCAGCATCTCTGGAATGGGGATTGAGGACTTGGAAACCACAGTTATGTTCCCCACCGAAACTGTGGAAGTTGTTGAGAAGGTCCCTAGATGTTTTACCTAGTGGGTCTCGAAGCTGTTAAGGACAGCCACCTGGATAGACACATATGCAAAAAAATTCTTAAAACAAAATTTTGGATTTCTCTAAAACTAGTTTTAAAATGCAGAATTTGTGCTAAAAAAAAAAAACCAAACCAAAACAACAACAACAACAAAAAATGGCTAAAGGTCTTAATGGGGACTGTGTTTAAGACTTAATCTGAAATGATAAATCTTCCCCAGAGACTAAATGCAGGAGAATATCTCTGAAGATGATGAAAGTCACTCTTCCAGTGCATTTTAACTAGCACAGCAAGGGAATTTCCTAGCAAGTCATTATTAGTATGTGAAAGTGCAACATGTTAAATATCGACGAAGTACGCTCAGCTCAGAGCAACAAAACTTATCTTCATGATTTCTGCTCTGGACAAGTTTCAAAAATACAGAGCCAGCAAAATAAAGCAGCAAGGAGAAGATGTGCGTGTCCAGCCTTCATGTGTCCGGCTGTGGCAAATACCCAATTCTTGAGACTACAGCAAAGGAACCATTAAGAGATCTATGAACTTGTGTGATAGTTGCATATGCAGTGAGACGCAGTTTCCTTCCTAATCCATATGGTGAACAGTTTAAACCATGAAGTGTGAAATGTGATTACCCTTATCCAGTGTTTGAATTAGGGGGCTGTAAGGAAAGGCTCAGTGATCTGGCTTGCATGAGGGAGGGGAAAACAGGCACAAAGACCAAGACCAATGCTTCTGCATGTCTCTGAGGCAGGGCAGAAATAGAATCCTCTTCCATTTACTTGCTGAGACTTAAGTGTGATGAAATAGAAGTGTTAAAATATTCTCGGCCGGGTTTAATATGGATCTGCAGTATGGACAACAGCTGCTACGAAAGCCAAATGAATTACATGTTAGTCTTTCCCCACGAATTGGAAATCAGTTCTTGGGAAAAACAAGACACTTGGAAATGAACATTTAGCTAGTGCCGGGCTTTGTGCAGATCATAACCAGTTACGCCATAGATATGGTCACAGTCTTATCTTGGCTTTACCTGAACATCTGTTTGTTGGCACAAAAGTCAGAGAGCAGCTGCCTGTGAATTAACCTGCATTTGCAGATTACTTTTTCCTCTGTTAACCTCATCCATTTTGAGTGGGCCTGCTGGTTATATTAGGGGAGAAGTTGACAGGACTTTGTTTCATTTTTAAATAGTTGACAAGATACCCTGTCTGCTTTGGCAGGGTTGTGATGCTGCTGTATCTGAGTAGGAGCAGTGATGTAGAAAGACTACCAGCTCTTCTCTCTGCTGTAGAACAGAAATGGGGCTGCCTTATGGTATTGCTCTGAGCTGACATGTAGCTGTCAGTTTTGCCCGAAAAAGTGTTTTACACAATGTCTAAATGAAACAGATACAGGTGTGTCTACAGAAGTACAGAAAATACTACTGACAGTGGGCTTCAGTTTGCAATGCACTGACTTGGAGCTCCTTCCCCTACCCTGCCCCGAAACTAATAGAAAACCTGGTGTGCTTTGCTGTTGATCTAACGCTGGTGCTTTTCACACCATGAGGCTGGGAAGCTCACTTTGGGGTTGGATAACCTTTCTCTTGAGCCTCTCCTGCCATTTGAGCTGTTAGCTTCATAGAGGAGCCATGGTATTTGCCAAACTGTACATACTGGGCTAGAAACGTGTAAATGAGAGCAAGCTGAAAACTAGTGGTGGTTGTCATTGAAATACCAAGTGAAATTTTCTGCTGCTTCTTCAATCGCTTTACTTTTCTAGACTGACTTTCCACTTTTATGTAACCAGTTACGGTAGCTTTCTAGAGTCAGAAGAGTCGCTGCCCAGCTCTGGAAGCAGCTGTGTGAAATGTTTTGGTTTTAAGTGTGGTTTCATCTTAGTGCACCGGCATCCTGTGACGGTCTTTAGAGAGACAAATCCCATAACTACCAACATTCATAGTTCTGTTTGCTGTAACTGACTACTTGCAAGCACTTGACTCTGCTTGCAGTTGTTTGGTCTTGGACATGTTATAATATTCATGAGATCGATGGTCCGTATCAAAGGAAAAAACAAACAAACATTGCTTTAGCTAAACCTGGAAGCTAGACTTAAAGAAATCCACACAGTAAAAA
>NW_010524221.1:12612-20054 GCF_000687285.1 Phaethon lepturus | reverse complement strand
AAAAAAAATCAGCTTTAGTTTGGGGGTCTGCTAATATGTGGCTGGTCTATCTGCAGACAGAATGGTGTTTTCCACCTGCCTATAAAATGCTACACGGCAGATACATTACAGTTGTAAAGACTAATAGTCTTTACTCTTATTGTTTCTCAGAGTCTTTCCACTGGCCTTTAAAAACAAACTTATTTTTATCTTTTCAATATTCATTTCGCACAAGCTATTGTGTGGACTATTGGCAAGCTACCTACAAAGAGATTCCATTCTGCTTGCATATTGCCCTTTTCTATCACATTATTGACGTATTAATATCTTTTCAAGCATAAATCTGTGCACTGAGATAGTTTAGGGCTTTTTTCCCAGTCTACTTCCATCCTTGAGGAAATTCTGGAGGGATGCTGCAGAGCTGCCGTCATGCTGGGCAGGTCTCGCTGCTGAGCACAGGGATTTTCACTTGTGAGCTGAAGCAGGCTCTGAGCCTCTGGCCTGCCTCCTTTACCCAATTCAGTGGTTTTGCTGCTCAAAAAGGGCAGTGGAGGGAACAGGGGTGGCTTCAGGCTGGAAGCCGGCAGAGGTGGAGGGATCCCCGTGTTTGGCCCGCTGTAGATTCAGCTGGGGCTCTGGGGTACCTTTGAGCCCCCCCTTCGGCAGCAACAGCTTTTTGCATTCATGCCCCGTCCTAGGCTTGAGCTGCCAACATGTAACTGCAGGGCTGTGGATCCCATGCCAGCTAGGCAGTATTTAAAGGGCCCATTATTTATTATAAAATAAGCAAGTCCAGATAGGAATGACATAGCTTGAGCTATGAATCACGTCTGACTGACGTTAAAGGTCACAAGTCCAATTCTACTTTCATCTGTATCAAGTGCTGTTCTGCTATTGGCACTAATACATGCAAAAACAGGCGTTAGTACAAGAAAGCTTTTAATATGAAGTATTCACCTTATCTTGTTTCAGACTAGGTGTTTCAAGTGTGTTATCGCTTGTATTTAACCGTTGTCAAAACAGTTGAATATGGCAGAGGGGTTGTTTCTCATCAGCAAACTTTGCAGCCTGCCTGACTTCAGATAATAAATCCCTCTGTAGCATAAAATGTTTTTCCTGTGCAGAAACCAGTTATTAACTTGTGCCTTTGTCGAAGTTTTAATAATATGCTGCATACGGGAGATATCTGTGGTTTGGATGTGAGGGATGAGAAGAAATGCAAGCAATTTATATTTAAGTATTAGGCAATATGTCTGGATGATGGGGGATGTGATAGAATTAATTATGCAGACCTGCAGTGACAGCTAAAAAATGGAGCATACAAATATAGACGTATCTTTTGACTATTGCTAGTGCTGGCCACCACAAATAACAGTGACTATGAAGTTGGCCCTGCTTGGTTAGTTCATTATTTCAAATTGACTCTAATTTCTTCCAGATGTATGTGGCATTAGTCATTTTTGTATGGTATATATAGTTTGCTTAATATTTTTTTGATTATTTGCTATTCTTACTGTGGGCTTGGTGTAGTAATCCCGATGATGCTATTTCTATTCCCCTACTCCATGACTGATAGATTCTGGAGAGAGCATTAGCAGAAGAAAGGAAATGCACTTGGGCATTCTAAATTTCATGATCTTGTTGATATCGATCAATGTTTTAGGAGCCACATTTGTATTTTACAAATACTTGGCAATCTCCAAATATTTATAAGCAATTAATATTCTGGTCTGGTAAATGAACATAAGCTAAGCTATGGGTTTAATTTTTTTTTTTTTAGAGTTGTGCTTTATTTTTAGCTTCCTCTTCTGCTCCCATGCTGCTGCGTTTGAAGAAATTGCCGCTAGCCACAGGGGTTTGCGTTTGTTGCAGGGTATCATTTTCCGCAGGAAGCTAAAGCCTTCGGGTTCACGAGGCAGGGAGCTCTCCTGCTGCATTGCTGTACAGCACTTCGCTCTAGTGGTCTCTGCCATAAGCAAGGCTGTGCGCACAATTGCTTTGCTGGCTTCTTTTCTTTTTTGTTGCTATTACGTGAACTCAACTGAGTGCAAGAAATGCATTTTTTGGCACAGGTCCTTGTACCTGTTGGGTGGTGCAACAGCTTTTGGTGGAAGCTCCTGACCAGTGTCCCCAGACAGCCCTCATGCCTGTTAACAGCAAGCACTGCCTTCCCACATAGATCCTTTATCTTCCTGTTGGAACCCCGGCCGCTCTCCACCATCTCCTAATTGCACATCGCTGATGCTAGATCTTTGCTCAGAAGCATGGTTCCCAAAAGTATACACCAGTATTGCCACTAGTAACAGCAGCAGCTCTGGGATCTGAGCTTTGTGTGTGAGCAGAAAGAGGTGGTCGTCAGTTGAGGCAGTGTTTCTGTAACGTGAAGTATTTGGCATGCAGCTTGTCTGGGAAACCCTAATTAAGATCATTCAGGTCCCGCAGCATTGGTCCTCTGGGGCTGCTTGTAGAGAATGGAGGAGATGTCATGGACCTACCCCTAGAGCCTCAGCTGTAAGCTCTCACTCTTGGTGCCAGAGCTCAAAATAATCTTTGCTTTTCTTGACTCCTTGAAAAAAGTTAAGAAACAAGTGACATCTGTCTTGCACATCTCTCTTGGCACACAAATAACGGATCTGTGACTACCGAAGGAGACTTTAAGAGTGGAACAGGCAACTAAGAGGCACGGGCTCAAAACTTTGCAAGAATTTTAACTGTTGCTTCTTGGGAAGCTACAGTTTGTTTTGTTGGGCTTTTAAAATTGAGAGTTAATTACTTGAAATACAAACTAAGCAGAGTATATCATTATACAAGTCCCTTAGCCTTTGAAAGTCAAAATAATTTTGTTGTTAGGTCCTGCTAACCTGGGGAGGAAAATACGGCTATTCTGATCTGAGGAGGAAAATACAGCTTTATAATATCAGGCAATAAAATTAAACTTTACCCTAGCTGAGACCTCTTTGGATATTTGTGTAACTTTGCACAATGTTTTGGAAATGTCTGATGTACATGAGCGTAATAAATCTCCTGCTGTGTCTCAGCAGTAGGCAAATGGCTCTGTCTCTGAATGGACCATGCAAATGGTTTGCTATACTTGAGGGGCAAACTGTATGGTTAGACGATTAACAGTAAAAACTTCACTCTTCCCCACTGGAGTGCAACGATATTCAGCTGAATGTATTGCTCATTTGCTCCTTGAAGTTCTTTTTTGCTTCTTAAACAGTCAGCATTGGTTGAGTAATCTTTTTTTCTTATAAGAAAAGCAGCTTTGCAGAGTCACCGCTTTCTCTAGCCCCATGCTGAATACATCTCAGACTCATTTCTCCTTTTGGGCCTACGCATAGAGGAGTCATCAATACAAGATACTTTGCAATTACCTCTGCTTGTTCAGAGAAAGCAATTAAGGATGTGATTCTTCGTCTTGTAAAGCCATGCTTTGTCTTAATGGATCATTTTGCAAACAAATTCTGATGATCCATTGAGCACATGGGTTAAAGTGCCTCAGTCTCATGCTGAATATTGCTGCAGCCGCAGAGGATAAATAAGGTGAAGGGATATATAGGCGGTAGCAGTCTCTCTGTGAGGGTATATGATATGGTTGAGGGAGAAGATTAGTAGCACAGGCGAAAAAAGTAATCTTCCATCCCTCAGAGAGTCACTGGTCTCCAGAAGTTACTACATCGCAGTCTCAATTTTTCCAATGTCATCAGTTTTGATAATTACGCATGTGCCTGTCTCTAATAAGCAGTAGAACTTACCTAAACTGGACTATATCTTTTTGGCAAGCCATTACTTCTGCTTGGAAAGGATTGTGTGTGTTTGTGGACTCATTTGGCATAGGTACATGATTATTTTACTTTGTTGGTATTTGAAGATGGTTTTCCAAGATGATTTGGTTTGTGAGCTTAAACAACCCTGCGACTGGCACAGGGAGTAAATAGTCTGGAGGAGGATGTTTAATCTGTCATCGTTCTTCATTACTAAAGCAAAATCTAAAGAAAAAGAGTGAGGATGGACTCCAGTATGGCTGAATTCGGTCTGGTACTGCGAGGTATTGCCTGCTTATGCTGTCTAGCTTGGGCTTCTCCGGTACCTACCAAAAGCTGAGATGCCCGGTGTGTGATAGCAGAACCTCTGCCCAGTGCCTCCCAGCTGCTAGGGACAGCTGCTTCTGATCGGTTAAAAACACATGTATTAGTCATGATTAAAGAGTCAGTCAGAAAAGCAGTCTTTTCAATTTATTAAGGATTTAAGATACACCTGCGTAAAGCCTGTAACTGATTTAGGGTTTGAACCAATAGGAACATTCCTTAGGCTATTTCTGCTGACCGATGATTTTTGCATAGGAACAGTTCTTAAGCTTATACAAGATCTGTTTTCAATTTTACATCTCATTCTTTATTCTGGCTTTAAACACTGACACTCCTAACATATTTTCCTTCATCCAAGTCATCCCATTCCGTGTCCTTACCTTCTCTGCACCTCTACAAAATATTCCTGATTTTTTTTTTTCTAATGTGTCTGACCATATTGGACTCCTGGTTGGTGTCAGTGAACATGGGCAGCCCTGGTATATTCCCCATATATATATGGGGAACCGAAAGGGAGGCAGCTGAACAACTCCTCCCATCCTGGCTTAAAGCACAAGGATGGCCTGGGGACCTGGAGCTGGGAGAAGACACTGCAGGGACGCACTCACCCATGTCCATGCCCAGCTTCTCCGCAGCCATGCGGCTCCTCTGGCATTCTGAAGGATGTGGGCACGCAAGAGGTGTCTGCAGTGATGGGAAGGTAGACAGCTATGATGGGTGGTGGGAGAGGGCAAGACACCCAGTAAATCCCTACACACATTGGATGCTGTGAAGGTCAAGCACGATACTCCTGAAGGCAAATGTCAGCTGGGCAGAAAATCCAGGACTTGGCTGGATGTCTGCAGGGGTTTTATATCATCCAGCCGAGTGCCAAGGGCACTGGGCCCACCGAAATAGTGGGGCAAGGCTGGGAAAGCCTTTCCTCAGGCAGGCAGCTTGAAGCAGGTGTGTTGCTTTAGTGAAGGACTTGGCTATACCCTATGTCCTAAAAGTGGTGGGTGGTCAGTAGCTGTTGTAGCAGCTGGCTAGGGGTGAGTACTCTTCCAGCAGCCAGCAGTCCCATGGGGCTCACACGTAGAGTTCAGGCCATTGCTGCCCCAGGCAACCTGTGACAGAATGATCTGCAGAGGTGGCCACCTCATGCTGTTGAGGAATTAAAATTCCTCAAATTAAAATTCCTCAATTCCTAAAATTGAGGGAATTAAAATTCTCCTTGGACCAGAGCTGCCCCATCCTATGGCATGGGGCAGTTGGATGGGTATCTGTCAGCTCACAAAGGAAGCAAAAAAGGATTCTCATGACAGCTCTCAGATACTCTGTTGTCCCTTCTCCAAAGGTTTATTGGTGTCACCATTTGCTTATATATCCCTGATTTGAAAAATGAAGGACTGAAGGGGGCACATGAGGAGACTGGTCCTGGCATGTAACCTCCTGTGGTAGGTCCCTCAGGTGGTGCAATGACCCCATCCTTCCCTTGGCAATGAAAACAGCTGTTTAAAATTTACTTTGAGTATTGTGACCAAAACCTGCATGTGGATCATGGGTGATCTACAACGAAGTCCCTGTTGAAGGCACAGGCTGAAATTGCATGGTATGATTTTCTAAAGTGACTATCGGCGTTGTCTTCCCAGTGGTGTCTTAAAAGAGACCATGTAGGATCTGGGTTTTCAGAGGGGAAGTCCTCAATGCTGTGTGAAAACCAAAGCCTTCTGAGATGCTTTGTGCTGCATATGCAGAATCAGAGAGATCCAAATTCACAGTTACTTTAGAAAATATTGACTGGAATATTTAAAAATGAATTCTTCATCTTTTAATTTTGGGGAATAATTCTGTTGATATCACCACTGACATCGAAACTGTCAGTCTTCCAATTTCATTGCCGTCACTGTGGGTACCATAGCAATGGGAGCATTACTTCCAACTCTTATAATGCAAAGAAAATCCCAGCCTTTTTTAAAAGACTTGTTTGCTCTGACTGAATTCAGAGAAAATCCTAGCTTTCGCTTTTGTTTGGTTTGGATATCATAACTAGAAGTTTGGTTAAATGGTGACTTTTGGCAATCTTTTTCTGCAAATCTAGATTGTTTCTTGTATGTCACAAATCAAAAACTAAAAGTGAAGTGTAGCAAGACTTTAAAATATTAGCTTTTCCAGATGTGACACTTGAGCACAAGATGTTCAAAGAAAAGGCTTTTGGCTTGCTACCAAGATGTCGAAGACATTTGGGATGAATTAAAATAAATTTTGTTAATTGCCAAAGACTAAATGGGAAAAAGAAAACATTTTGTGCAGAGATAGGAAATTATTCTGAGTCCTTTTCCTTACACTGTTAAGGTCTAAGTTCCCTACTCAGATTGAAGATTTGTAATAAATCTTCCAAAATCAGTAACTAACCCATAGTTACACTGCTATTCAGGCAAGTGAGCTGAATATTGCTCAGGTACTTTCTACAACTTTGATAAAAGATTCTAGTTCTCTCCGATGAATCACCTCAGATTAAGCTTTTAAAAGGTTTACATTAGTCTTAAAATGTATGTTTGTTGGTTCATCATTTCAAATTGAAAGAGAGTGTAGAGCAGTCTGTGGAAAAGAAAGCCATGTTTTAATTGATACTGGTTACATCCTGCTAAAATATTTTCTGAAATTTAACAGTAAGTGGAAAGCTACATTTAAGACAAAGAAAGAAAAGCTGCTTATTTGGAGATACATGGATGTGTAATATACCATCAATTGAATTTGTTTTTAACAGCCTAGTTGCCGGCATGGAGCCTTAGAAATAGTAACCAATGAGGAGGAAGACTTCAAATTAAAATGGTAATAGTGAAGTGTCATTTTGGCTTAATGTCTAAAAGAACAACCTGCTAGTTAAAAACAGACAGAAAATCTGATGTTCTTTAAAAAAAAAAAAAAAGAAAAAAAAACCACACACACCCCCAAAAAAAACTCACCCAAAGAAAGGTAAAATATTGAACATTTCTTCAGTCACAGTCCTTACAATGGTTCCTAGAAAATGGGAGTTATTTGCTTCATGTAAGTCCCTGATTGCACGTATCACTTTACCAAGTTCCCCAGACACAGCAGGATACCTCCCGAGCCTTGAGCTGGTGTGCTGAGAAAAAAGATAACACGTGAAATTCACGTAAAGCCCGTGGGACGTCAGCTCACGCACACGGCAGGTACCCTGCCGACGTCAGTGTCTCTCCGGGGCCAGCCCTTTGTGGCAGGACCCCGCTCGGTCGTTCGCCCCTTCCGGAGCGGCAGCACAGCGGCTTGGGTGGTGGGCAGGGACGCTGTTTGTCCGAGTGGTTCCTGCCCAAAAATAACCAAAATCGGAGAGGTTTGCTGCTGGAGGTACTAAAATGGAACTGCCTCCTG
>NW_010524221.1:0-12534 GCF_000687285.1 Phaethon lepturus | reverse complement strand
CTAACGGACTCTGAATGAGCTAGGCAGTCTTAAAATGTCATTAATTTGCCTTCTAGAAAGTGAAACTAACAAATTTCCATGGTTTGCTTTTCTTTCTAATAGTGTGCATTTGGAGCCCATCAAGAGGAGCACGCAAAACTAACTTGTTGGTCCTTGTGCTCTTTTGTTTTTAGCCTAAAATGGTTTAGCAAATTTGATCTGAACTTGCGCTTTTAGTTCCCACAAACCTGTGTATTTCTGCAAATAAATTTGTCACTATATTACGCTAATACTCATTTTTGTTGCTAACGCTGAGCAAGAAAAGAATTTTCTTTGTGCATCAAATTTCACGAAGCAGGAGTGCAGAGCATGCTCTGGGCTTAAATTATTAAATGTCATGTATAATACAAATGACAGAAATAGCAGGGTAAAGCAATTTATATATGGTATCTATTGTATGTTAAATGAGAAAAAGACTTCAGTCATGATTAATACAGGAGAGAGAATAAAGTCAAGAATCAGAGGAAAAAACCCACAATATTAGATTTGTAAATACTAGCTTAAGTAATGTTTAAAGGAATATTAAATTCTTTAAATGCAAATCCTATCTCCTAAATCACCTCATACCCCCTCCACTCCCCAAAATCAAAGGGACAAATTCAACATTAAAACCTTACCTTGCAAGGCAGAAGGTTTAGAGCTCTTCTCACCAGGCCCCCAGCTGTGTCCCTCCAACAACAAAGCTATATGCCTACCTTTGCACGGGGAGCTTTGAAGGCAGAAAATGCATCACAGATGACTTTAGCTTCTGAAGAAACAATCTAATTGTGCAGAAGAAATGACAGTCCTGAGTAAAGAAAAATATAGAGAAATGTTTTTATTGGCCAGTGAAGCTCATTACATCTTCATTTCAGAATCACAGTACTTGTGTGATTTTGTGTTTTGACCTCTTCTTGTGGCACTGAGTCTGGGAACATGCGAAGTGGAGATCTTCTGTGAGCCTGGTGTGCTATGAGCTTTCCTGCCTTTGGCAGAGGCTCTCCTGCTTGCCGTTCTCTGCAGCAAAAATAATGGGGCATTTGTTAAAAATGGGATCTGAGAGCAAAAAGCTGATAGGACCTGTACTGGTCACTGGCTGTCATTGGATCTTGAGAAGCCAAAATGTGCTACTTAAAATTGTAAATATGCACACTGCAAATTCAATTCTACAATTATGATGAAAAACTCTGGTATGAGGAAGAAATGTGCCTTGGTCTTCCCCATTAAAATCCAGATAGCTATTTGCAGCAAACTGAGCAGAGCGCCTGGTATCTTGTAGAGTGAACTCTAGATGTGCTGATCATATTAATTTTGATATAATTTCACCTGGGGGCAACATATAATATGTTGATAATGCGGTGATTTGTAACAACTTTCAGAGGGGTGAATGCACATTTATTGGCGTGTTCATCTTGCTTTGTGAATAGATGACTGGGGTTTTTGAATGACTGAGGTGATGGCACCTTCTTAGGATGCGTTGAGCAAAGGATGCTCTATTTTTTCCATTATCATTACCTCAATGCTATTGTGTTACTGTTGAATCTGATTAAAAATTAAGAAGGGAAAAAAAACCCAAAACAACAAATGTCTGTAGAATAGGTCATGGTGGGAGAGGAAACCAAGCAACTGACAAATCAGTGGCTGGCATAGTCTTAAGACTTACAACTTACGGCTCCTGGTGCCCCAAAACTCATCTTTGGAAGGAATAAGTAAGGTCTTTCAGTGAAGCTGTGCTGGTTTCCCTGGATCCTACAGGCTTGAGAGCTTCTGGAAATTTTTCATGTCTTGGTGCTGCTTGGGTGCCTGTTACTCATGATTAAGTTTCCAGACCACTTCATCATTGTTCATGTTTTGGAGGAATCTGAGAATAAAAAAAAAACAAACCCTCACCTTTTGTTTTTCACTTGAAATGTTTTTACAGAAAGCAAACTAGCCTGCTTTTCATTTTTAGCTATGGAAGAAGCTGGCCTTCTCTGAGGGACAAAATAGGATAGCATGAGAAATGTCAAGCTTTAGTATTTGCTTGTTTTACACTAGATAAAGATGACACATATTGCTTGTTTTTGTTTAGAAGCCTCCTTTGGCTAGAGCCACCCTGGTTTCAGTGTGGAATTTACCTTTACACAGCAACTTACTGCGTGAAATTAATAATTTAAAGTAGACAGTTTGTATTAAGCCTGCACAGAATTTACAGCTTCGGGTAGATTTTCCCGTCTTAACAGTTTTTAACCTGAATCTTCAAAGATTCTTTGACCTGGGCAGTCTGTGTCTGTCTTCTCCTCTTTATATTCAGTCTAGTTTTCATTCCATTTACCTCGCTGCCTCATGCAGATACTAAAACACATACTATTCTTATTTACCTTGGGCTGTTATTTCTGTATTTCTGTGGGATTTTTTTTTCCCCACCCCCAGCCAGGAAACAAAAAACAGGGTGTGCTTTTAAAGGCAGGAAAGTAGCTTTAAATATCCTATCTTAAAAAAAAAAAAAAAAAGGCATGGTTTTCTTGAAGACTCTCCAAATTTATAGCTTTGTGAAATGTTTATTTTAGAGTTGCCTTCCGAGTCTAGAAGTGAAGCTTCTTCTAACAACACAAGCACGACTTCCTTTTCTCCTCTTGTCCCCCAGCCTTTCCGGGGGCCTTAGAAATAGCATTTTTCCTGTAGAATAAATAACTTCACCCAAATAGAAATGTATAAACCCGCTGTAAAACTCAGCCTGTTTACAGCTGAAATCCAACAGCTACTTTGCAGCTGGTCTCTGTAGTTCACGCTGAACCTCACAGCAGGTTGTTAGCTTCTCCGAGCTCTTTGTTTTGCGCATTAGGTCCTTTTGGAGGAGGAATCAGCCTTGCTCCTGGCCTTTCCCGACGCTCGTTTCTACAGGCTGCGGGTGCCGGAAGGCTCGCTGAACACAGCGGGCGCTTTGTTAAGGCTTGCAAACCATTCACCGCGCGCACTTTCCGAACTGGGAGCTGCACCAGAGGCAGGAGCTGCTGTCCGGGCTGGACGCGGCGCCGGCAGCCGTCGGAGCAGGGGAAGGGGACGACCGACGTGACCGTGTGACAGGCTGTCCCCGCGGTGGTCCCTGGGAAGGCGGTGTGAGACCTGCCAGCGTGCCTCTGCCGCTCCCCTGCCCTTGGACAGCAAGGGAAGCAATTAAAATTGGGGTGAGCCAGAGGCTGGAAATTGCGTCAGACGAGAAAGACATGCGTGGCACTTGTCCATGGGGTAACACCCTTGAGGCGCACGTGTCCCCAGGCTGCGTCTCGTGTGGTGAAGGTCATTAGTCATGTGCTCAGTAATGGAGCCCATAAAGAGCTTCAGTAGCTCAGTACCAGACTTCCTCTGCAGCCTGCTACTTAACTCACTTGAGACAGGTAGCTTAAGCCCAAACAAGGTGCTCGTGTTGCATGGTCTCATTTTGCTACGGAGCATGCAGAAGGTTCAGCCAAACAGAGCTGGTCCCCTGAAGGCTCCTCACCTGTGAACAGAGTTGGGGCCTTGCAGTGCTGAGGTAATACAAACCAAGCAAAATCTCCATGTGGTTATCATTATTCCAGCTCTACTGGGCTATGTTGCTCTGCTTTTTGTGTCTCTGAGGTGGGGAAGAGAGACAGAGACAAGATTTAATGAAGGAGTCTGTGCAGGACCTGTTGTGGCTGAGTTCAGGACAGCGCTAGCATCTTCATTTCATAATAAACGGTAATTTCCAAGCTATAGGTCATGGTCATAAAAGGTTCATGATCCTGGAGGTGATGTTATGTGCCTAGAAGCATGAATAAGAACTGTATTTACAAAGCAAAAATTTTGGGAAGCAGCCCTCTCTTTTTGTCAGAGCTACTCTTAGGTTCTGACCACAAGAAAGCAAAGTGTGGAGACAACTGGAAAATTATGTTGCTGTTCCAGTTCAGGTGGTGTTGTCAGAATATGCAAGACCTAACAAGATTAGAGCAGTTTTGCCCTTTAATTTGAACAGATGTAAGTTGGAGTCACTAGTAGATTTGCATCATAACTCTGGTTCAACCCTGAGTCATGGGATTATTTCATTCTGCTATGTTCGTTTTTGATGAACCACTTTGCTCCTTTTTTTTTGTGAGGGTGGGTTAAGCAAATGTTAATTCCTCAATGAAATACTTCTCCCTTGTTGAAACTTGAATGGGATATTTTCCAGAGCACAGGATCAGAAACCACCCTTCACACAATAGCTGTGCCAGAAATGGCTTACCAGGAAAGCAGATTGCCTAGGGGTGGGTAGCATTAATGAAATGGACAAGGGGGGCTTTTCAAGGAGTATTTATATTTTGATGTTTCTTGTCTTGTGACTTTTTTTTTTTTGCACTGAATCAAGTTGAATGTCATACATTTCTTTGGTCCAAGTTGTTAAAATTCCCAGCTCTTGCTCAAGCAGGCTGTCATTACTGCTTTTCATTAAGGTTGTTTGACTATTTCATGTCATAGGAAGAAGTGGTTATTCAGATCATGGCTTTCCTACTTGTGAACAGCAGATGGGATCCTATCTACCTGACTGCTACAGCAAGTCCAGGACCAGGTAGTGACTTTGTGGATTTTTACAGGAATGCACGTGTTCAGATGCCTACAAGGCGAAAGGGGCAGGAGCCCAGCACCTACCTCACCCCAGCTGCGCAGCGGGCCCGGGGCACTTGCAAAGAACGAGTCACCGGTGCAGTTCCAGGCGGCAGCTGCTACGGCGTGGTAGGAAAGCACTAAACTGGCGCTTCAAAATGAGGGAACAGGACAAACTCAGTGCACAAAGAAAGTACAAGCTAGCTGAGGGATGCGAAGAGGTTTCTAAGAGAGACCTGTAAGATTTTCTTGTCACTACAAGCCTTTAATGAAGAGAAGTATTTGTCCCAGGATGGAAAACAAGATACAGCTACATGCGTAGTCAAGCTAGGCTTGACTGCAGTTGCTAATGTAAGTGGAGAATGGATTTTTTTTTTCAAGTCAGTGTATTTAAACCAGAGTTAAAACGTCTGAAGGAAAAAGACCATCCTAGCCTAGCACTGAATTTACTTTTACATTTTACCTATGTTTAAATCTGTTTTGCTTTTTCCCCTAGAAATTCAATCCTCCCCAGACTACGCGGCTATAGGAGCAAGACTGCACTGTTCTTGGAAAAATCTGCATGCCTTTGTGCTTAGATTTCCTTGCTTTTGCGTCTGAGCTGAGCCCCTGACAATTGAAAATATTTAAAGAAGGAAAACTAAACCCTAATAAATGTGAAAGGCATTTGTAAAAAAAATACAAGCCTTCTTCCCTCTGTCTTAATTGAAATACCTTAAAAGGCTTTCATAGGCTATACAAACAGATACAACTACTGGTTCCCTCCATGCTCTTGTGTGCCGGCTTTGAAAGTCTTTGTTTCTATTTTTGCCTCCTCATTCTTTACTCTGGTAAAGATCCGTAAGTAAAATTTCTGTCTGTGTCTAAGCTCACGTGGTCACATCTTCCCCGTATCATTTTTCCTGTGAACTTTGAGTTCCTTCTCCTTTACTTGGAATAAAATCAAGTACTCTGTTAATGGCCAGAAGCCTGCAGCGGGAGGGCCGTACCACGGCTCATCTGGGCCTGTGGATGCAATAGGTGAAACGCTATCGGTCTACTGGAACAGTGATGAGTACCTTTAAAGTCACTTTCCTATAATAGCAACTTAGTTTAAGGGGAGGAAAAGCGCTGGTCTGCTTCACGACTTCTCCAGACCATGTAAAGTCAATTGGCTGTAAGCTGTGGACCCAGCTTGGCTTCAAAGTGCTCCTGGCTCTTCATTCACAAACTAAATGCTCTAGAGAGCTGCCAAATTGGGGAGATTATTCTGTCTCGTTTTCTGGCAAGCTGCGGCTGCGTGTATCACTTCATTTACATGCTAATTGAGGCCAAGCCTCCAAGTAGACTCCATACAGTATCAGTGTGACTTGGCTCCGTCTGCGTGGTTATTCTGCCTTCCAGCTCAGTGTGCTCTGAGCCGGAGAGGGTTTAGTGTGTCTTCATCGATGGGGTCCTGCGCCCTGGCCCCAGCCTTCAGAGAGTGACGATTAGACTCGAGGGGCGCGGGTCGCTCACACCAAGGATTACCACGTCGCTGGGAAGGTGAGCTCACGCCATTTCTTGAGTGGGACTCTCCACATTTCCGCTCTGAGGAGATGCTGGTATTTCGCAGGCCAGCTGGCCTAATAAGAGGTTGCAGAGGGCATGGCTAATTATGGGGACAAGGTGTTGACGAGCCAGTTAGGTAGAACAGCCGGTTTTGTTACCTCCTCTCCTCTGCCAGCTCCTCTGTGACTGAATGGCAAAAGCACGCTCTCTTCTAGACTGCCAACTTTTAAAGCGTAGTAAGGATCCATGCTTTGCCAGCCATTCCTTGAGGAGCACTGTAGTGTTATGGAAAAAGCAGGTACAAAGGTATGCATTCAGGGCTACTTTAAAATATACACATTAAGGGCTCCATTTGATTGTTTAGGATGTTATGAATTTCAAAAGCTGAGGATGAACTACTCAGTAAATTGACGACAGCCTCACGCTGAATTTTACGGGTCATTTCACCAAAGGCTACTGAGCTTAGGTTGGGAAACGCACGTGCTTGTGATTGATACAAATTCTTTGAACCTTTTTGGAGGGAAGTATTAGTACCTCATGCTTTAAAGCAGAGATGTGATATTGGCTCATGAGCATATTTTACCATTAAACCCAGGGATCAGAGGTGCGCACTAAGTTCTGAAGTTTCTATGACATCATTTCCAGACTTTTTTAAACTTTCCTTCAGAAACATATCAAGGTGTGTTTCTAAAATCTTGTTAAAAGAGAGCTGAGCACTTGAAAGTCAGGAAATTCCCAGCTGGCAGTCACCTGGGCGAACTCTTTGCAGGTCTGCGCTGCAGCACAAGCTGTTACAGACCGCAGCAGCTCAGGCACGGGAACACTGAGCTGCGAGATGCCTAACTTTTTAAAAAACCGAGGGCTTGTACTGCAATTCCCAGTCCTGGTCCAGGTGCCCAAAGAGGGGCTTCATAGCCTGCTGGAGAGAGCAAACGGCGAAGGAAAGGCTGTTGGCAAGAACAAAAATGTGCCAAAAATTCCTGTGCTTTCCCAGGCTGACTGCATACTCACAACTTTGAAATAAGGTATTATTTGAAATCAGGATTCATGGCTTAGGCTCAGGCACCTGCGTCGTCTCTTTATGCACGGGGGGTTTGATGCCCTCTTCTGAGTTGTGGCGGTGCCCACCTCTCATCTGGGAAGCCAGGGGTACCGATTCAGCATGAGCTTCCTTCCCCTGCCTGAGGCAGCTCAAATTTACACCTCGTGTGCAGGATAATTGGCTTATCCAGTGAACGAACTGGCACAGAGACACTTTCCACCTCACCTGTGGATGTGGAGTCATGATCTGGCCAGGAAAAGAAGGAAGACTCATCAAGCCACAGAGAGAAAAGCAAGAGGTAGCACGACTGTTCTGCCTAACGATGAGGCAATTTCCTGGGACGGAGCAATTATGGGACCTGGTACTTCCCAGAAATACTTAAGCAATTTATACAATCTGCTCGTCACTCATCGGATGAAACTTCCATGGGATTTCCGAAGCCTGCCCATGCGTTCAGTTTTCTTTGTTCCCGTGAAGAGCTTGTGTCTGTTCTCATCAGCGTGTTGCCTCCAGGTTATGACCTGTTGGTTGGCAAAAATAGGTGCCAGGTGAGGTTCCTGCCAGGGCATGACCGCCAGGCTGAAGAATACCACCACGCTTGTGCAAGGAAGCGGCTCATTTATTCCCGTGACACTGTGCTCCTTTGTGTGCTCTCTGCAGCAGGTCTTGGCAAGCGGCGTTCACACAAGCCTCTCTGTTTTCAGTGGAAAAGCTCCAAAGCTGATAAATTTCCTGTGTCAAAATGGGTCAGAGAAAGGACATCCCTGTTCAAGGCCAGGAGGGTGTCGTTAGGTAAACGGGGGTTGTTCCTCGGCCTGGGAACCGGCCCAATCTAGGGGTGAGCGTTCGGAAGCTGCGCGAAGGGGGACGATCGGCAAAGGGCAGGACTGCGGTGGGGGGTCCGCCGCGCTACGCGGGCGCGTGGCCCGGGGAGGAGAGCGCCGTGCTCTCTCCTCTCTCCCCCCCCGCAAGGGGCAGCGGTCCTCCTTCCATCGCCCGCCGGCCCCTGCCCCGCGAGCAAAGGCACTAAAAAATTCCTGAACGAGCTGGGGAGCGCCGAGTCAGCACAAGTCAGTTCCTAGGAGGCTCCTGTCTGAAGCATCATCCAAAAGTCTGGAAATAGCACAGGAACAGCAGAAGCCTGAAGGTTTCTGCCTGAACTCTCTTGCTACCAGCGTTGCAGATCTGTCACTGCTGGAGTACGACGCTTGCTCCTTGGCAGCGCCGGAGGGTTGAAGTTTGTTTGTTCCATGCTGGAGTGAAAGGATGGCGGGCCGAAATGTTACTCTCTTTCACATATGTATTTTTCTTCTTAACTCAATTGCATTAATGTCTGCTTTTGGATGCTAATGGGATGTTTTAATTTGTGAACGTTTGTTTTGTGGTATCAGACACTGACCTGGTACGGGATGCATCCCGCTTCAAAGTGGTAATTCTGCCTAACTTGGAGCAGAGGTTTTAAACTCCAGGCCTTCTCAGACCAACACGGCAGGAACTTAAACGTGGGTGTCCCACTGTCAAGAGCTCTCCAGAGTACGAAAACGGCCTCTTCTCATTGCCAAAAATACCAGCTTTGACTGAAAGGTAAAAATTCCTTTCTCCCCCCCCCCCCCCCCCGATATTCTGGCTACAGTGTCTTACCAGACTGAGGCTAGCTGATGATACAGGTTAGTTTTGAAAGGCATAGAGTTGTGTTTCATAAAGTTATGAATCCACAGTAAGGGAAAATCTAGCTCTTGTAGCAAAGGGAAGAGCCCACTGGCAGATTTAACTGGAAAAGAGAATTAGCTGGGGAGAAGAGAGTGACTTAAAGGGCAGGAGGACGAATGGAACCGGCTGTTTTCCTGTAGTACTCAGATTCTACCTTTGTCAAGGAAAAGGGAGCTGCTGCATTTAAATACAGGGCATCTTTACTGTAAGAGGCTAGAAGAAGGTGATCTGCAGCTCCAGAAGTTTTATGGGAAGAGATTTGTGTGTCTAAGAAAACTTCTTGTCAGTGGTTTGTGTCCTGTTGAGTAGTTCTGAGGGACATAAATGCAATGGCTTGCCAGGGTACTAAAAATGCACATCTTGTGATGCCAGCAGTCGCACAAAGTCTCGCTGAAGGTAGCGGGTGTAACAACCACCCTTCATTTGAGTCAGCTACAAAGTGCAATTAAGCTTTATGGAACAGATAGCTGAAACAATAGGAGCCGCCACCCCAAAAATGAGGGTACATACAAAGCTGTTTAAGATTGTGTTGTGTAGGTGGAGGGTTTGATAACAGGCTGAGTTAACATGCAGGTGTCTCAATGTTGTTCATGTGGAAGAGAAACTAGAAAGACATCAAGAATGTCCCAGCAAAATAAATATTTACTGCCTGACTGAATAAAAGCTGAGTTTTCAAAAGTCAGGCACCTGGAGCTCCAAGCAAGCAAGGTGTTACCTGCTCTGAAGTTCTTACTGATACGTGAGAACTTGTGTTTAAGGAGTTGCTCTGAAATCAGAAGGCTTTGTATCAGAAAAATGCAGTACCAGCTTCCAACATCTGTCCATCTGCCAGAAAGAAATGATACAGAAGCATTGACCAGCTCAGAACATGGTAACACTCTGATGGATCTCCTCATTACTGCAATGGCAAAGCAGCAGGTATCTCTGCTTCTAGCTGTAGTTAGGCAAGTGAATCTTTTATAGGGAATGCAACTTCAGATTTCAGTGTGGAAAATATAAACGAACATCAATTAGAAAGGGAAAGGCCAGGTCAGAATAAAACACAAACCAGGCCCACCTGGCCTAAGTAGATTCTACTGGAGCTTTCCATGTAGGAATATTTACTTGCTACAGAGTTGAATTTGGTGAAGTGAGACTTGCACTTGGGTTTGGAGGCTTGCTTTCTCTCTTTGTTGTACGGTCAGCTTGACCACAGTTAACCTTTACCCATTTTTCTGATTACTACAGTGTCCCACATGCTCACTCTCTTGAATGAGCTTTACTTCACCTGTCTCATTGCTGAGAAGAAACCAGATTTTTTTTGCACAAACGTTTGCTTTCTTGACTAGATTTAGCATGTGAATGGGTTGTCTGGCTGTGACAGAAAGGTTGCCCCTTACGTCTTTAATTGAAAAAGACTTTTGACAGTCTATTTATAAGCGTGACCTTAAGAGATTTCTAACATTATGAGTTTGGGCTGCAACTGAGACAAAGTTCAAGACCATCTAAACAGTGCCTTCCACAGATAGTTCCTCTGGTTTTAAAGTGTCCGCAGGCTCCACGTAATTTCCCGTACAACTGGGTCTGACTTTTATTAGTCCCATGAATGGTCTAAGTGTAGACTTAGATTCCTCTTATGCTTACATTGCAGAAAATGCAAAGTGAATGGGCGTAAGGTAAAATTGAAGGAAGGCTGTACATAATTCTGCTGCGTTCTTCTGAGCCCCAGCTAGCTCTCTGGTGATACAGATACACTGGACAGAGTATTGGCTTTTCTGAGCTTTCCAGAATGCATTACACAGAGTTGAACCTCTAGACTGTTGTTAGCAAAAATCTTTTCATATGTAATAAAGAAGTTTTCAGTCAACTTTCAAAGTGAGAATTCAGCGAAGGCGATTTTTATTTCTCACAAAATAGTGAGCAGTGTGAGATACCGCACACCGTACGTGGAATAAGCCACCAGGGTCATCCAATCCAGTGCCTCACAAGCACAGGGGTAATAGCTGGTTAGACCCAGAAGGTCTACAAATCACCCATTCGGCATATACCACAAGCCACAAAACACTCCCCAATGCCCTATAACAGCTTGAAGATATATGGTACAACCCATTCAAAGCCACAGACTGTTGTCAGTCGGGCTGTTGCAATCATGGCTATATAGCTTTTCCTACAACGTACCACAAGAGGAGAGCAAAGAGATCTAAGGCGTTTTCAACATCCTAAGCACCAAACACCCTGAAGTAAACTCAAGGAAAATGCACTGAGCAAAATATCCCACCATGTTCTTTAGCCAGACTTTTGCACTCTGCCAGTATTACGTATGCTCAATATATCACACACACCTTCTACTGGAGCATGCATGTGCATAAACGTATCTCCTGATGGTCTTCCAGAAATTACTTTTCTGCCTTTATGGCACAACTGTGTTGTGTCTTTGGGACTCTGCAGGGTCAGAGAAGAGAGGTGGCACCTCTGTCCTTCCCAAGCACTTCCAAAGCCTGTCAGCAAGCTGCCTGGGGGCTTGGCAGCCATGGCTGTGGCCCAGAGGCTAAAGGTTTACTGCTCTCCTTGGTCGCTGGGGAAAGACAAAAGCTCTAATCTGTGTTTGAGGTGAAGCAAGCTTTGGGTCCCAGCTATTTGAGCAGACACATCTCCCGGGACTTTCGCTGCTCAGATGCAGAGCTTTTTTTCCTCCCATATCCTGCTGGTGTCTCTCATTTCCATGAATAATTAGGTTTGAATTGCCAGGAAGATTTCTTCCCTCATGGAGAAGCACCTTCTGTAATTTC
Source organism: Phaethon lepturus (assembly GCF_000687285.1). Lineage (NCBI taxonomy): Eukaryota > Metazoa > Chordata > Aves > Phaethontiformes > Phaethontidae > Phaethon > Phaethon lepturus. Next base: position 882 of record NW_010524221.1, on the reverse strand, counting down.
AGAAACAGTTGCATATGTTTAATATCACCATATCTGGATGCTTCTGGTGGAGTCGCTGTGCCCTGCTCTCTGTACATGTGCAGAAGAGATACGGAATATTCTTCCTTGCTTTTCTCACCCTCCCAGACCAAAACATCAAATACAGTAACCATAAAGATATGTGCTATGCAGGTACATTTTCAAAATGTTTGCTGTTTGGTTTTAATTTTGAGATTTAGTCCAGTTTAGGTCTTCATTTACCCAGAACAGTTGCATCCATCTTAATTTAATACATAGAAATAGCAGCTGTGCTAGGGACCAGAAAACTATTTCTCTAAAGCTAGTTCTAAATAAGATGGGCCCAGGAAAACAAAAATATCTGTGGGCAGTACTATTCTGAGAGCAGGTAGATGAGAGCTTTGCTTCACATGGAAGATAAGAGAGACTTGGTCTATTGGCATCCAAAACCCATCAGCAGTGTGACATTTGTTTCTCACAGGAAAATCCTTTCCCTAGGGTGCAGACAGGAAATCCAAAATAAGAGGAGGTAAACACCAAAGGACCGCTGAGGAAAGGGGAGGAGAAAGAACAGAAGGAACAGTGTTCGCGTGTTGCGTTGGCTAAGGAAAGGCTCAGGAAAGAAAACCGCGTGAGAAGTAAGGGCTTATTTTGATGTTATATGGAGCGCTCTGATTGCAGGACGCACCACTTCCGTGCTGCAAAGCCATAGTGCAGATCGCTGTGCCGCCTGGTAAAGTCTTTATTTCCCGTGTTCTCTATTGCCGTCAAAAGCACTGAGTTCCGTTGGAGAAAAAAAATTTAAAATTCATCTTATCCAACTAACGCGCCAGACGGGCCCTTGGGTTTGTTTGCAGCGCCTGTTTTCCCGACTGCTGACCGCCG
>NW_010524220.1:1378-2128 GCF_000687285.1 Phaethon lepturus | reverse complement strand
AAGATACTAGCAGCATATGAGGGAGTTCGAGACACTTCAGAAGATGTTGGTACAGAAGCATATCTTCTCTTGGCACTGCGATTGCCCGTGCTACACTGGATGTTCAAAGGAAACATCCCCTCTACACATCACGCAACCAGCGCTACATGGAGTAAGTTGGTAGTGTTGATCACTGTCCTGGTTTCAGCTGGGATAGAGTTCATTTTCTTCCTGATAGCTGGTAAAGTGCTGTGGTTTGGATTTGGGATGAAAATAATGTTGATAACATACTGATGTTTTCAGTTACGGATAAGAAGTCAAGGACTGTTCAGCTTCCCATGCTCTGGCCTGCCAGCGAGAAGGCAGGGGGTGCACAGGAAGCTGGGAGAGGACACAGCCAGGACAGATGAACCAAACTAGCCAAAGGGATATTCCATACCATATGACCTCATGCTCAGTATATAAACTAGGAGAGTTGGCTGGGGAGGTGCCACAGATCGGGAACAAACTGGGCATCAGTCAGTAGTGGTGAACAATTGTGCTGTGCATCACTTATTTTGTATATTCTTTTATCATTATTATTATCATTATTATTACTTTTTTTTTCCCCTGTCCTATTAAACTGTCTTTATCTCAACCCACGAGTTCTACCCTTTTTCTTTTCCGATTCTCTCCCCCATCCTGCTGTGGGGGGGAGTGAGCAACCAGCTGTATGAAGCTTAGTTGCCTGCTGGGGTTAAACCACAACAGGCAGCTGTTCACATTTCCCGC
>NW_010524220.1:601-842 GCF_000687285.1 Phaethon lepturus | reverse complement strand
CCTCCCACGGGCGAAGGCCAAGCCAATCAGCGATGGTGGTTGTGCCTCTGTGATAACATATTTAAGAAGGGGAATAAAAACGGCACGCAGCATTGGAGTGAGAATACGTGAGAGAAACAACTCTGCAGACACCAAGCTCAGTGAAGGAGGGGGAGGAAGTGCTCCAGGAGGCCAAGCCAAGATTCCTCTGCAGCCTGTGGTGAAGACTGTGGTGAGGCAGGCTGTCCCCCTGCACGCCACG
>NW_010524220.1:0-411 GCF_000687285.1 Phaethon lepturus | reverse complement strand
GGGCCAGTTCGTGAAGAACTGCAGCCTGTGGGAAGGACTCACATTGGAGAAGGTCATGGAGGACTGTTTCCCATGGGAGGGACCACATGCTGAAGCCGGGGAAGAGTGTGAAGAGTCCTCCCCCTGAGGAGGGAGCAACAGCAGAAACAACATGTGATGAATTGACTGCAACCCCCATTCCCCATCCCCCTGTGTCGCTCAGGGGGCAGGAGGTAGAGAAATCAGGACCAAAGTTGAGCCCAGGAAGAAGAGAGGGGTGGGAAGAAGGTGTTTTAAGATTTGGTTTTGTTTCTCATTATCCTACTCTGATTTTGATCGGTAATAAATTAAATTAATTTCCCCAAGTGAGTTTGTTTTGCCCATGATGGCAATTGCTGTCAATCTCTCCCTGTCCTTATGTTGACCCACAAG
>NW_010524219.1:0-14613 GCF_000687285.1 Phaethon lepturus | reverse complement strand
CTCGGCACTGGTGAGGCCGTACCTCGAATCCCGTGTTCAGTTTTGGGTCTCTCGCTACAAGAAGGACTTTGAGGTGCTCGAGCATGTCCCAAGAAAGGCAACGAAGCTGGTAAAGGGTCTGAAGAACAAGTCTTATAAGGAGCAGCTGAAGGAACAGGGGTTGTTCAGTCTGGAGAAGAGGAGGCTGAGAGGAGACCTCATCACTCTCTACAGCTGCCTGAAAGGGGGTTGTGGTGAGGTGGATGTTGGTCTCTTCTCCCAAGTAACCAGTGATAGGACGAGAGGAAATGGCCTCAAGTTGCACCAGGGGAGGTTTAGATTGGGTATTAGGAAAAATTTCTTTACGGAGGGAGTGGTCAAGCATTGGAACAGGCTGCCCAGGGAGGTGGTGGAGTCACCATCTCGGAAGGTGTTCAAAAAATGTGTGGACATGGCACTTCAGGATGTGATTTAGTGGGCATGGTGGTGTTGGGTTGACAGTTCGGCTTGATGATCTTAGAGGTCTTTTCCAACCCTAATGATTCTGTGATTCTGTGAAATCAAAAGGGTAAAGTACCGAAAAGATTTTTAGTGCATGTTTTAGAGGAAAATGTGAGTATCCAGGGATGTGAAGGAGGAATGCTGAGAGAAAGGACACATGACCTTGTCCATGTAATGCCTACACGCCCATGTAATGCCTATTTAAAAATATCTAGCATTCATGTAATGTAACTACAGAACTGTAACTGAAGTACACTAACCTCTGTAATACTGCTTCGGACATTGCTTCAAGGAAAATGGAAGCAATGGAAAAAATGGAAAATTATTGGACAGAAGGACTAGGGATCAGTGTTCTGGCCTTTTTCCTGAAAGTGGAGGACTCCTTGTGAGCAACCACACCTCCACACCCAGGAATCTCACTTCTGAGAGGGCTTCAGAGCCCAACTGAGGGAGGAAGCCTCCTGACCTTTTCCAGATCTTCTTCCAAGGAGACCTAGGAGAAGATTTGCTGTTATGCGAGGCGAAGGCTGAACTAACTTTTTTAATTCTGTCTGCATGATGTGGATGCCGAGGAGCATCCTGTATGGCTGTGTGTCCACTCAATAGCTATTTCAGAGGGAGCCAGCACTTCTGGAAATGCTAGAGTAACCACTGAAAGCTGGTGGAAACTGAAAGGGCTGAGAGGCTTTGACAAAAGTGGCTTTCTTCAAGTTCCAGGGAACAGGTACCAAATTCCGAAAGATGACAGCTCCCTTCTTCCTCCCCTGAGGAAGACAAATCATGTGCTTGACCCTTCCCCTCTTGCAAAAAGTACACAGAAAAATAACTGGATTGACAGTTATTGACAGTATGGTATTCCTGCCTTCCTGTGCAGATAGGATAATATGAAACCCTCAGAAGCATTCTGATAACATTCAGTAAAACTAATTTAATAGTCATTGAATTCTTGAAAGTTCTCATTAGGATGCTAAAAGCAAGGATCTGTGTAATATGAGTATGGTCAGCTTCATAGCGGAGCACGGGGAACTGATGTTGAAGCTGCCTGTTCTTCATACAAACAAGACTGTATTTATTTAGCTTCTTAGTCACTTAATGCAAATATATTTGGAAGGGTTGCACTGGGGGAAAGAAGAGGGAGAAAGAAAAAATGTTCACATCATTTTCTTTGCCAGAAATCTAATGGTGTGTGTGCAACTGTATATATTCTCAGACATATACTAGGCCTGATCAAAAGGTATTGTACTCCCTCTAGCTTAAATTCAGCTGCTTTATGTTGTGCTGCTGGTATTGTTCCAGTTCATCATATGCTTAGATGACTCATAGTGCATGCATTGTGGTATTTAACATAATATGTTTTCCTCTTTTTAAATTAGTCGGCAGTGTATGATGTGAAGTACAATTCACAATTAGCATTTCAGCACTATTATATCCAGCTTAAAGTGTTTTGATGGAAACAGGAGTCTGTTTAATTCTTCAGATTTCCCTAAACAAAGCAAATGTATCAATAGCTAGTAGTGTATATTACATGGTATTAACTGGCGTCTTTCAAATACAATAATATTTAAGAATTGCTCTTTCGTAGGCCACTAGCAGTCAAAGAACGCAGTTTCACCTCTTTCAACAGTACTGAATTATAGCGGGTTTGGTTTGCTTTTGGTTTATCTCCATCACTTCTGTCAAGTGCGAAGAAGTGGGGCCACATCTCTGTCTGGAGATACTTGGTGATAGCCTACCACAATCGGGCGACAGAAAACTACGTGGACAGACTGATGTGGTGCCGGATTGTTTTTGTAAGTGAGATGGCCAGAGGTGCCGGCATGTCCATGTTGATTGTGAAGCCCTTCTGTGTTTGGCATTTAAAGTGATGATCTCTGACAAGGCCTCAGGGGCAGAAGAAACCCCAGCTGCAAGAGCTGAAGAGTAAGGTAATAGCACATGTACACCTTTTAAATGGATGCAGACTGTGTTGAAAAAAGGAAGCATGGCTCTGAAAAATGCGACAGGTAGGAGGAATGGAGGAGGCACATAGGATAGAAAAACAAAAGAAAAATTAAGCAGAGGGAAGGTTAGGTGAGTGAGGAAGATGAGAACAGCAATGATCTGATTGATGACCCCTTAAAAGCGACGTGAAAGTTGGATGGAGGCGACACTGAGGGGTCATCAAATGAAGTTAGCAGGACATTGCTCTCCCTCATGAGCACCACCACGTGCAGTGATGTTAATGCAGCAATGTGTCTGAGCAGTAGTGCTGACAGGGCTTTCTGATGATCACATGGACCATACAGAAAGTCCCTCTCCCATCTAAGGTTGACTGTGCATACACAGTAAGTATGATGTCTTGTGGAAATTTTGGACTAACCAAGCCTATGTGGATCTTCTGGTAGAAATTGCAAAGCATTAAATCCTAGTATATCTTTTTGTCATTTGCTGAGCAAAAACATGGGATGTAACAGGCAGATTGCAGGCTATTCTGTTGAACTGTGCCATCTGGACTGTGTGTTCTTTCCTCCAAGCCAAGATCCCTCTACCAAAACCTACGTTTCTGATGGTTTCAAACAAAAAGTTCAGTCAAACAGTGCTTGAAACTGTGCTGATGGAGTTTTCATCACTCTCCAGAAAAATTTATTCTACTGGTTTAACCAATACAAAAAACTTCTCAAAGCCCTTTGCTGCAATCTAAAATCTTAGTATTTCATCTGACTCTTCATCTGATTCATACAGAATGTATTTTCTTTTGTGCCTTTCAGTCATTCTTCTCCAGATAAAAGAATTCCAATTCTTTCAATTTTTCTTCAGAGGTCAATTCTCTTTGACTTTACTCAATATTCTCCTCTGGGTTTTCTTTTACTAGTCTACATCTTTCTGGAAAGGTGATACCCAACACCTGACACATCAGACCTGCTGAGACTCCATGGCTGGTGAAAAAAGTGGGAAAGAGGATTATTTCATACCTCTTAGAGATTGTATTCCTGTTTGTATATCCCAGTATAAGGAGCATTAATTTCCACAGCAGTAGACCATTGCTGAGTCATTTTCTGTTTGCATTCCCCAGATCTTTTCCAGCATGGCTGCTGCCATGGTTGGTTGTTTCCCATGTTGTATTTATGTACACTAACCTAGAGCTAGAATTTATACTTACTGAATTGCATTTTTTCAGACCATTTCTCCAGTTTGTCAGGAACACTGTACATTTTAATGTCTCCCAGTGTTTGCAGTCCTGCACATCCCATTTTCATCTAACAAAGCGTGACCTCTGTTACAACGCTTGGGTTATCAGGAAAATGTTAAATGTACAAGACCTCAGTAATACTGACCAGTGAGGAAAACTGCCTGGAATCTAATTCACTTGCTCTGAGACCAATCTGTGATGTGAAGCAGAGCATAGCAAAGGGGAGAGAGACAAGATTCACTTTTGATCCTAACTAAAGCAATAATCTAATTGCATGCAAATAAAATTGTAAAGGAAGGAGATAAGAAGAAAGAGGAAATTATTGTCTAAGTGGTAGGATGTAGTTTTGCTTTCCAATATTTTTAGCAGAAAAAAATGATTGTGACTCCATCCTCTGTCTTTTCTTCATTTGCTTTCAATTTTGTCCTTATAATTCCTTTTGACTATAATGTTCCATGTTTCCTATGAAGTAGTTCAGTCAGAAGGAATTGGTAGACTTAGAGATTCTGTAACAAAATCTGTTTCCTAGCCCTAACTTTCCACTAATAATTGATGAGCCCTGAATAGGAACTTCAGATCTTTAAATGATCATGACAGCCTATGCATATTAGGAACTTGAGTTTCTGCAAAGCATTTTTTGATGTCCTGCAACCAGGTAAATGCAATAAGAGAGCTCATTTCATGCATTTATGAGATTGACTTGGAGCCAGAATTCAGTAAAAAGACAACAGGAGACATGAATTACCACAATTAGTATGACAATTAAAACGCTATGGTGACTCAAACATAACGTATCAAAAGCAGCTACCACAGACTTGAAGCAGAGAAAAGATCAAATTGCTCAGAAAACAGATAATAAATTAAAATTGATGTCATTACCTGAAAGAGCTGGGTGTACTAAGTGGCATATGAACAAAGAGTGAGTGTTCTTTATCTGCACTGTGTAAGTCACGGTTCAAAATGTGCTGCAATTCAGGATATCTTTAAGGTATATAGGCTTCCTACTCTTCCCCTACTTGATCTTGCCTTACATCCAATCCCTTCAGAGGATCCTTGTAGTTTGTTTAATGTATTATGAGTGCTTTTCTCTTAATGGCTAAAGCCTGTGTCTAGCTCCCTGTGGGCTGGGGAACTTCCAAGGACCTGGCCAAGGAAAGAATTTGCACTTCCTCTTGGATGCTTGTACAGTCTGATACAATGATAGGCATATGAAAACTCTCAGTTTAAAAATAATTGTTTATTATTAGTAGTAAATAGTAACAATTTACCGATAGCATAAATAGGATAAGGCAGTTCTGTATGTCTCCAAAATAGAAATGCGTCAACAAATTGAAAAGCTAACAACCAGTAAACTTTGCGTTACTGTTCCAGTCAGCTTGTCCTTCCTTCCTTATTATTCTTCTGGTAATGTGCTGTGAAGCTTTTCTTCTTTGTCCCTCCCCTGCAGAGTCATAGTCTTTTGGGTAAGATCTCTAAAGTACTCCGAGCCTTCAAAGTATCAGGTGCTTTAGCCCAAGCTAATGATTTGGTCTATCACTGTGGAGGGAGAATGGCACCTCTGCAGGGCAATTTAAAGGCACATGAGATGAATTAATTGCTGCCTGGACGTGCGTGTGGCTTTCCCATCCCCTTCTGCAGGTTAGGAGAGACCGAGTCTGTCCTTGCTGCATGTCTCTGATCTCCAGCTCACCCTGTGAACTGTTCCATTCAGTAGCTCTCAGCATCCATGCTAACCGATTCTGAGATCCAAAGCTTCAGACCCAAAGACTTTTTGCTTTTAAAGGCTGCCAAATGATTGCACTGTCCTCATGCTGAAAAACAAGGGGGCAAAACCCCGAAGAAATTATACCCCTCCAACTGCAAAAGTCGTGCACATCTGACGATATCTGTATGTATAGTAACAGCATAGTAAATAAGATATATAAAGTAAGAGTGAAAAGACTAAAGTATAAAATGTATTCCCTCAGCTCTGAGGTCCCATTTGGGGCAATTAATTTTCCAGAATTATCTGAGCTGATACTTACACTGTCATTTGCAAAATGGCTTTGGCATTACACTAATTTCAGTGGAGAGAGGCATTTGTCTGTCTCATAATCTGCATAGCCTGTGTGTGTGAGCATTGCAGAACACGTAGGTGAATAGGGGAGCTATTCTTTCTGACACAAATCAAATAAAAATTAAGACCCGAGGTAAGAGTGTTTCTTTGCCTGAGCACTCCAGGTCTCAGGGGCTGAGTGCCCCAGGTTATGTTGTCCTGTGCTGGAACTCGGCTTGGGGAAACTTTGTCTCCTGACTTAGTATTTCTTTGCCGCTAAAGGAGGCATCCTGCTGACCGGTAGGCATCAAGCATGTTTTATACCCATCCTCCAAAGCAGCAAGGTTGTCAGGGTTTGTCCTACAGCGGGTAAGGAAAAACGTGCTCATAGGGAACCCTTTGGAGCTAACCCCTCCGCCCCCTCCGCCCCTGCAGAAACCCCCAGTCCACTCTCCTTAGCTTCCTCACCTGTGATCTCCTTTATCATGATATTAAACGACATGTTGTCTGGCAGCTCTGACTGCTCCAAGCAGCATTTTACAACAGTCTGTGGTACAACCATTTCCTTCGTTTCACTGGACTGCAATTTTTAATATTGGGTGGGTAGGTGTGCATAATACAGTGCATAAGAAATATGCTAATTTTGAGATGTATCAGCTTCATCACTCATTTTTTGGACTAATGGACTTATTCTTAGTGTTTGGACTAATTCTGCGTGTCTGAAAAAAGGCTAAACGTAGGGCCGTTATTTTTGAGCCATTGCTAGGTTTAATCCCTTGTTGAAAGTGATTTTTTTCCCCTCTGTTTTTGATGTTTGATACAAAACTGAGCATAACCAGGGACTCTGCAGACTTTTAGTTCCGCAAACCGATTCCTGAATAAAGACCTGCCTGCAAGATATAAAATATCTCAACTGTTTTTTCTTCCCATTTTGTTTGCTTCATAATGGTCACACTAAATCCTTGGTGCATACTCTGACTTTTTCCTTTCCATTACATACTGCTGCAATAGCCTCTGACTAAGACCGTCTTTTTTGTTCACTTTATAGCACATTTGTGTGAATGTTCCTTCATTGCTTCCACTTCTTGATGACTTCTTAAGTGCACCCATTGCCTTCCTCTTTCTATATCTGCTACCCTTGACATTTAATGCTCTTCATTCTGTAATATTATCTTATCTGCTTACTGGGTTTTCAATGTATACAGAGTACAGGAAACACAGTTTGCACTTAATTTCTGGCTTGTCACTTATCTACGCTTTCAACAATCTGTCAGCTCCAACAAGTTGTTTTTTGCATATGTAGGTTTTGGTTTGATTTTTAGTTCTGATTAAATTCTCAAACCTTTAAAAGTTGTACTACAGACTGATAACAGTCACATTATTTTCTCAGTTGTGGAAGTAAGAACTGGAGAGTTTTCTGAACTAAAAGTTTCTCATTGTAAAAAGCATTTCTATTTATGAATAGTGGAACTTTGTGTAAAATATCAAATATATTTCAATAAAATCCAATTAGGGAAAAATGATGAAAATGTCTTTTTCACTCTCATCCATAATGAAATGTTGCAGTTTCTCATTTTAAAATGCTTCTCATTTTCACAATCTGTAGTCTAACTGAACATAATATTAAATCAAAATCTGAACAAAAATATTCATTTTTAGAAGTGGAAAATTTTAGTTTGTCCAATTACATTTGTTTTATTAAATTTCCTTACAAAATAAAATTCATCTTTCCCTTTTTTTCCTATTCATAATGAAAACAAATCTGGTGTTTTCCAGCAGAACAGAAAGTCTGTGTTCAGACCAGGATGCATCGACTTTATTGGCTTAGCATTGTAGGTTAATTTTATCTGTCAAGCTATGTAGAGTAGACTCAACATAAAAGTGCTCACTGTTCTTAGATACACATATTTGTCAGCATTTGGAAGGAGGGAGAAATTCTGCCCATAGCTGTAGTCTTCCACGTTAATACTTCCTGACTTTGCGGTTAGCTGAGTGCCTCGAGTGTATTGAAAGTTACTTTGATGATTTTTTGGTGCTCAGTACGTTCAATCTACTGCTGCTTCTATTTATCTTTTCATAGTTTACATAGCTGCATGAAAGACAGTTTTTATTGAACTTTCTGTTATTTTTCTGTAATTGATTATGGAAAGCAATTTGTAAGTGACCATGCCAAATTTCCATTTGAACTAAGTACTAACAATCTCCTTGGTGAAAAAGAAATTAACAGTGGACGCAGATATGCGATGGGAACTGGAGAATTTAATGCGCAGCTTGACAACAACACTGATTTTTGGAGATATAGGAAAAACCTACAGTATTTGGAGGGTCTGAAAATAGAAGAAAAAAGGAGATTTAGTTAGTGCAGTAGATGAATGTGCCTTCCATTCTTAGCAATTAAAGGCCTGGCCCATTGAAACCACTTTTTTAAGCCTACGTATTGCAGTGGTCGGCCATGGCATTATGAGAGATCTTATGACATGTCAAAAAGAAACTGGGGATCTTAGTGATGTATTCCCTCATGTTTGTCGTCACAGTTTCCTACTTTTCAATTTTACATATCCACTTGAAATTTACATCTTCATTTTTATGTAAGTCTTGCTTCTAACAAAGGATTCAAGACTTTCAGTGGAAAGTAGGAGTCTAGTTCTGGCCGAAATAAAGCTGACATTAAAGCCACTCTTTCTTCTCTGCTTTTGGAGGTTACTGGCAATACTAGAAAGTCAGATGTGAGTCAAATGCAATGAACACAAACGACCATGAATCTAATAAAGGAAAAAATATAATCCCTTCATTGGAAAGATGTAAACCTAGAGTTGAGAAAGGATTAAGAAAACTGCCCTTGAAAGAACAGTCCTGTGTGGTGAGCTCTGAACCAAAAGACATGTAATAGCTTTTGTTTTCATCGCTGCTTTCCAAAACTATTATTGTTTTACACATTGGGAACCTAGTGCTGCCATTCAAATCACTGTGCCAGAGCCTGTGCCTTCCATACCTCCATGCTCCTGGTACAGTTACGAATCTCCCATTTTACTTGCTCGTATTGAAAAGGTCTTGCACATTTGCACCAGAATCCAGTTTGGTAGAATTCAAGGTTTAGTTGTTTTGGGATTTGTCATTAGCTAGGCAAATTGAAAACCCTCACTACAAGGCACAGAGGTATCAGAGACTTTGCTAATGTTCATCCTTACAAAACACTGTCTATTAAGATAAAGTCACTTAATCTCTCCAGGCTATTTCCCACTGCTTTTAGCACAAATGTTCATAGACTGATGCCTGGAAAATGAATGTGCAAACTGAAACAAGAGTATTTATCTTCAGCTTTCTTTTGTCATTGTATTATATCCTCTGGTGGTGCCCTTCATGAAGCTATCTGGGGAGACATTCTTACCCCCCCCGTTTTTTTTTCTTATTAATATCTTCAGTTATGAAAACTGCTAATACCCAGAGTGCATGGTTTTTAGAAACAGAGAGGCACTAGGATAACTGGAAGCCATTGGTAATGAAGTATCCAGAGAACTCCAGCCACACTGCAATTACATGGCTGTGCAAAGTCTTGATTGACAGGAAAATAATGCTTGCCAAAGGATAGTCTGGTCCTCAAAGATAATTATGTTTACTCCGATAAACACAATTTTCAGAAGCAAGAACAATCAAAAACCTTTGATTTTGAACATTTATTGTGAGAGATATTCTTTATGGTTATTATTCCATTGTACATTTTCTTAAACGGTGTCATTAACGAATTATGTATTCTGTCTCTCTCTCTTGTTTTCATGCCTAGATATTTAATACAGGTCCTGCATCATAGATTTCAAAAAATCTGCCACTGTAGTGACACAAATCATATTTTATGGGATAAAATATCTATGACTTGACTGCAAAGAACAAGGAGTGAAGCAGTCTCTTAAAAACACAACACTGTCTTCTTTGTAACCTGCACCATTAAAATCCATTCCAAGAAAGATATTTCACAACTTTTTGTTTAGATTCCTTTAGCAATGAAGAAATTAATCAGATTCTGTGCAAAAATTTAGCTACTCCAGTACTTGTTGACTCAGTGGTGCCATTTGCATATTTTACCATTCAGGAGCACAGGACAGCATTTTCCTTCTGATGAAGTTGTACAGATTTTTCTCCCCTGTTAATATTATCCTTAGCCTAGTATCCATCAAGCATCTTCCCTGTGAGGTTCTCCAAATCCTTTGGTCATGTCCTCAGTGGTCATATTGGAGTTTTAGCAACCTATAATTTCTCTGAGCCCAGTAGTTCAATGCCAACATGAAATCTCACACGTCAGTTCTTACCTTTCTGGCTCAGTGTTTGTCTACATTCCTAGCCAAAATTGTTCAAGATCAGCATGTGAAAAAGTCACATACTTGAAAGAGGCTGTTCTTAAATTGGTTATATTTTTCTCTAATTTTTGAAATTCAGGAAGACAAAAAGAGCTGCAGAGATTCCTATGAAGAGTGTGGGGATCTGGCAAGGAAAGAACCATCATCCTCAGAAAGGGAATAGGAAATTTATTACATTTATACGTACATTGACTATTTTACTCCTCAGGAACTTTGTACGGTAAAACCGTAAAAAGAGTGTCTAGTTAGAGACACAGCACCATAGGGAGTATTTGAATGGCACGTGCAAAGCAAAACAATGTAAAAATATGAATTACAGGGTTCCTTTGGTTTAATTTTCTTTTCTTTCTTAAAGAAGTGAGAAAGTACTTTAAAATAGCATTCTTCATTTCGGACTTTGCTAAGGCATTGGCAGACAGGCAACAAATGGAAGGCCAGCCTAACCCTTTGGTTAGAGGAAGGTGTGAGTTTTTCTGCTTTCACACATCCGTGGATTGTGTAGCAAACTATAGGGCTTGAAGGAAAAAAAATGAAGAATCTTTGAAAAACTTGAAAGCCCTATTTTTAAACTTCAATGATGGTGTTTGGTTACCTCTCTACAGATGCATCTCTGGTGATGCAGGGCAGGTGGTGGCCACAACTTGTCTGTCTTTCCTAAACCTACAGTGGACCTCATACTGATAAAGCAGAGCACCCTATGATGATTATGAAACTAATGACAATGGAAACCAATGGGGAATGTGGTTTGAGACAAACCACAGAGGCTGTAAGGCTGTCCAACAGCCACTGTTAACAACCATCTGACACTACACATTAGGTACGATTTGTACTGTGTAAATGTGTGCCTACGCATACCTACACAGAAGTTTTCACTCTTTACCAAAGTACTGAATTCATTCTAATCCAGATTATATCTTACTGATGCCTTTTATATATACCTAAGAAGTGTTCTGAGAGCTGAGCCTAATTCTAAGGCAGGTCAGCTTGACTTATTTACTGGAGCTGCACTTTGAGGCGAATGGGCTATGTTATTTTTTCTGGAACAGAAGTATTTTCCCTGTAATTCTGCAACACTTTTTCATTAGATAGTGATGTCTGTCTTGATGTTGACTTTTTGCTCTCTTTCATGTGTGTTGTTATTTATCAGTACTGCACCGCATACATGTTTTACATTTTTCTCTTTCTGACTGTATCATTCTTTGCTTATTGTCAGCCAGAATTTACTATCAGGAGCAGACAGCAGAAACTTACTTTTGGTGCCATCATTAATATAATATTGAGAGGCTGAAGATCTACTGCTGATCTGTATCACAACCCCTTATAAATTCTTTTTCTCTTTATATTCAATTTCTCTCTTTGGCCAATTTGCAGTCGAGTGAGCCAAATTTTCACTTATTTCATGTTTCTGCACTTTAACCTTTGATGAAGTGCTTGGCTAAACGCTTTTTGAAGATATAAGTACTTCATCTATTTTTGCTGAATCCTGTAGGATTGAAAAGTCTGGAGAGCAAGTCAGGCTGCTTTTAACCTTCTAATAGTTTTTATTTTTATTTATATATAGCTGTTTTTCTCAAAAAAAAAAAAAATTAAGGACTTAGGTATCTACCACTAACAAAATTAAACTTGAATTAAATGTCAGGATTAGCTCTTGGACCAAGAAACCCTCGTGGAGACAAAAAAAGCTCAAACTATGCATTTATTCTGCTGAAAAAGAAGGGGAAGAACACAGCCAAGGCGCAGCGGAGGGCACAGTCAGGTTTTGCTGGAGAGGCAGCACGATGCCTGCTGCCCGCTGCCCGCTGCCCGGCCAAGGCTGCGGGTCGCCGGTGCCAGGCACAGGGCCCCAGCCTGTTGGCCTCTGGCTGCTGCCATGGTCTAAATGTCTAATGGTAGCAGTGGCCACAGGAGCCCACCCTGCCGGGAGCGGTACGCTGGTTGCAGTGCAAGCTGACAAGGCGTTTGCCTCCTAGCCCGTGTGGAGTGGCTTCCAGTAGCTGTGATTTCCTGTGACGTGTTTCCAGAGTAGCTGGGAGGCAAAGTCAGGGCTCTGTTTTACGCATTGCTGATGAATTTGATGGGAGATATTCTATGGCGGGCTCTCCATGTGCCTACAGCAGACTACAGACCCCTTCTGGAGGGCAGGTCTGGTTCTGCTGCCTGTTCCTGCCTCATCTCGGGCTGAAACGGCACGAGGCAATAGCGCAGAGATAAGAAAACTGGGAGCCTGGGTGGGTTTGAGGGGGTGGCATGTTTGTCCCCAAAATGTGTTAAAGAGCTCTGGGACATGGAGCAATGGTAGTCACAGCTTTTAAGTTACCTCTGATACTTTTAAAATCCTGTTAATCTAAAACTGATGTTCTTTATTAAAGGATATCTGTGATCCTAAGCCTACCTGAGGCCCATCTTGCCTGTTTCTCCAAATCTCCAAGACGTCAGCCCATCAGATTAATGACCATGCAGGAGGGAGAGCTGCTGTATTGCAGCTGGGGAGAAGGATGATATGAGAGGGCTGTGCCACGTGCCCCAGAACCTAGAGGTGGTAGGACTGTCACCATCACCAGTTAAGGTGCTGCTTTCCAAGCCTGACCATACAAGAGTTGCAATGGGCTAATGAATCACACTCATGCTTAGTGTTAAGCCCATGCTTCCTGTTGATATTCTGAAATGTAAACATGTGCAAAAGGTATATGCTACCTTGTATTCATGAACTGGGCTCCCGCTTCTGGAAATAAATGTTTTTCACACCACTGTCAGGGTATGAGCCATCTAAAAATTATTTTGTCCCAGATCCATCAATTTTTTTCTGAAAGAGATGCACTAATAGCTACCCTTCCATCCCCTGTTTAGAGCACCCTAACTCTCAGTCATATCTGTCCCTTAACATAGTCTCTTTTCCCATGATAGGTCTGGTACATTTTTTCCCCCTGTATGTGGGCATGAAGAAAGAAAGGATGGGGAAGGATGGGCACAAGGGCTCTGCAACTTTTGTTGTGAGGTTTGTTGTCATCTGCACAGCTGTACATCTGTCACACAGCTTGGAATACATCCAGAGGCATTTTCCCATGGTAAATACGTTCCTATATTCTCTGTGTCAGATAGCTTGCTCTTTGGACCGTTATTTTCTCCCAGGAAGGATACTTTTGTCTGAGATCAGGGCATGCAATGGCTAAAGCAGCTGCACAAGTTTACCCACTGGTGGGAACTGAACTGGCAGTATTGTGATGCTGGAGCAGGTTGTCACCACAAAAATGTCCCCAGGAAGGGTTCAGCTGTGTCCCAGGCCACGGCATCCGGATGCGTCCAGCAGAGCGCCGGGATCTGGCAGGATGCGGGGACCCGGCGAGGGAGCGCAGGGCTCGCTGCCCTGCTGCTCCCCTCTGCCCCGAGCAGGGCAGGGCTCCCCGCCAGCTACGCCCACTCTGCCTTCAGGTCTTGGTGACCTGAAGTGGCTCATGGAGGTTTGATGAAGGAGAGGGCACAGGGCATGCCAGGCTGAGCAAGAGCAGAGACTCCCTTGCTGCGTATTTCTTCAGGGTCAGCTGCTGTTCACTGCTTGGGATCAAATCCCCCTTAATCCCTTGGAGGGAAAGACCCCCAATGCTGCCTCTTTGGTTTCATTACACAGGAGTAGAGCTGAAACCATTAGAAAGACCATTTCGAAGCACAGCTGCCTAAAAAACCTCATGGTTTATATTCACACCTTTCCCCCCTGGATGGCCAAGCAGCAGGACTTTTTGTGCAAAAGCCGTTTAAAGATTCAACTTGGCTTCTGTGCTGTGCTCCCCAAGGAGAGGAGGAGGATCAAGGTCCTGCGAAGATGAGGGTGACGCTAAAAATTATGAAACTGCAAAAAGAGGATTACCATCACTGTTGGCTATTCAGTTTGCATATTTTCTTCCTACTCGCCCAACCTCTTGCTATTAGGCTGGTTGCATTAAAAATGAGAATTACATGAAGACGTTTTCTATATGCAGATATTTGTGCATCAGTCAGTTTCTTGCCTCAATCTCTAGGCCTGTTTAAAACCAATTTTTGTAGTATTTCATAATTTTATTTACTTAATTTGATTAATGATTTATTTATTATCTGATGGGAAAGCTGAGCCTGCATTCATGTCTTGCTGGATCTATGAGACATCACATGGACCTACATTTTGGAGGTAGAAATTAGTGGCTCTGCCAAGCCTCACTGCTCCCTGAGTCATCCCCTGCCATTTGTAGCAGTCCTCCCACAGCCGTGTGGCACCTAATGGCCGTCAACCGATAATGTAACAAGTCAATAAGAAAATTATTTTCCCACTGAACCACTAGATGCTCACGTTTCTAGCGAAGTGGTCCAGAGACTGGAAACAGGTTTTTCCTCTTTGAAAGAGAAATATTCCTGTGTTTTGTTTCACAGATGACCTCAGCTCTAGCTGAGATAATCGTGAATCGCTATGTACCCTGGCAAAAAAATTCACCCTTAAAATAAAAAAAGAAAAAAGGGAGACAGTCCTGAAGGACAAAGGGGTCCAGGAAGGCTGGGCAGTCTCCAAGAAGGAAATTTTAAAGGTGCAGGAGTAGATGGTCCCCATGTGC
>NW_010524218.1:113724-119758 GCF_000687285.1 Phaethon lepturus | reverse complement strand
TTGTGGCCAAAGTGCAGGACCCTGCACTTTGTTCATGAAAACACTGAACTTGTCAAAAGTAAACACTGGCAATAAACTGTTTGTGCCCACTATAATTCCATCACTCAACTGGCCCTATTAAGTATATTATTAAGAAACTTGTCTCCCATTACTGGACACTGCTTTGTTTTCACAATTTGTGTCTTTCTTATTCTGTTGTCCCAGTGTAGTCGCAAAAACTGCAGTATTAAGAAACCCAACTATTAGTGTGGTGGGACAGGCTAGGTTAGGCTAGACTAGGCTGGAAGAGAAGTCACAAGGCTGCTTAAATCAGTTTGTAGCTTCCTTGGACTTGGAGGCTTGAGGGCTTCTTTTTTCAGCATGTTGGTAACCTGACCCTTTTTCTGTATTTTTTTCTGTATTTAGAATGGTTTTGGGAAATGAAGATGAGCCACAAAGCTGAAGTTGGAAGCTTGGTTTCTCTGCTTAACCATGACCAGTTTTGTTTACTCTCTGGTGGTAAGAGTGATAAGAATAAGAGACTCTGCAGAGTCTGTTATTATGGGTGAGGTTCTGTACATCAGAAAGGCTGCGATTTAAATTTTATATCCCAGGGTGAATAGGGATTACTTTAGAGACAATAACTGCATAATGCCATGTTTCCATCACTCTGCAGGTTTAATTATGTCAGACTGATATGAGAAATAGATGCAAGAATTGGATCATTCAAAATTTAAGGTGATTGTTCATGACCAAAGTGGTGATAAACACCACTTATTATGATAAAAGAGGTTCAATATTTGTGCTTCCAGGGGAGGTAAAAATATTTTCCAAGAAGCTATTTCTGGAGGAATGGTACATTTTTGCTGAATAGTGCTTTGAATAATATTTCTATACAGTTGGTTGAGTTAAAGTTGTTTAAATGTCTTATCTTATATTTCTACATGAAAATTTGTTAATTTCTTAAATACAGCTTATGCTCTGAGTTTCCTGGGTCTGAGGAGAACTACAATAATGGTACATTATTTATTTCTCAGCTTTTGGGTACCAGCCCACACATTCAGTTCTAAAAAAAAATGTTTTTCCTTTACTTTTTTAAATATAAAACATTCATATTTGAGCACTTCAAAAAGCCTGGCAAGATGCATTTTATGTCTTAAATATGACAGACACTTGTCAGTATTTCTAAGGGTTTTCCCTTAGAATATACTTACGTTAATTTCTAAATCTTCTTTCAAACTAATAGCAGAAGTCCCTGGGTAGGGCAAAGTCAACAGTACATGGCGGCCGGTGAAGGTGACTTCCCAGTAGTATCCCATCACATGGGGAGTGCAAGGTAGCCAGTGGCGGAGCTGCTGTGTTACTTGCGGTTGTTTTATTGTCTGAGTAGGGTATGTGGTCGGGTGTGATGAGGTGTAAGGAGCACCCCTTAGCCTCTCTGACATGAAGTTCCCTCCTCCTTCACAAAGGTCTGCAAATGTCTCTAATCCAATTCACTGCAAAGTTACCTGGGTTATGACCTGCCTTGGCTAGTAATCTTCCTGCTATTACTCTGAAATGCAGTAGGAGTCCCTGCATATCCTTCACAGCATCTTATAATCTCCAGCCTGGTAATGTCTTAAACCATTCTCTCTAGACACAAAAAAACTCCTTTAGATGGGACTACACTATGTAAAGGAGGCCAAAAGGGCCCATATGCCAGAGAACTCTGCGCTTTAAAAACATCACTGTTCCTACTGTAGCTCTGACAGTTCTACCTTATGCAACCAAATATCAAATATGTGAAAATTTCTGATAACGTTGCAAAATCTGCCAGAGCTCTGAGATGAGCTTTTGTAGCAGTAACAATGAACAACACTGACAGTGGAAAACCCTTTCTTTCTGTTAGGGAAAAAAAGAACAACTCAACATGGGCAACTTTGGAAAGAACAAGCATCCACCGTGCCTATCTTGGAGCAATTAAAGGTGCTTATGAGCTCTCCCTGTCCTGGCCTAGGAGACACGTGCATCAAAGAAGTCAATGCTCCTCTGCCACTTTTTTCTTAGTGCCTCCCTGGTTCTGTTCCATCTAGAAGACAGAGGGGAGACATGAGTACAGGTGTACTCACATGGTCTCAAAGGTCACCATGTAACAGAATAATGCCCTGTAGAGGGACAATGAAGTTTTATTATGGAGAAATATCAATTTATCAACATATCAACAACCAATTCACTACTAAATACTTTGATGTAGTTTTACCTTCAACCTCTACAAGAGCTGAGGAGAGGGCAGGATGCATCTAAAGGTCATAAGTCATCAGCATACCTAATACGTGGAGTGGGTGTCTACCACCTGGAAATTTTTCTCTTTAATTATATGGACTTCAAGTAAAAGCTTTTAAGTTGCTCACAAGATCTAATAATTTCTCAGTCCCCAGCAGCAATACATGCCTTTAATCAAAAACACTGCTGTGCTCTGCAATGAAGACTGAGACACCAGTAACCACAATATAAAATATTGCTTCCCTTAGAAGGTCAGATTGTCTAGACTTGGCATCCTCAAGTGTTAATGTAACACTGCTATGAAGCAAAGTTTATATATACCAAGTTACTGGCAGAAGAAAATAGTTGGGAAATGTTCCTTCTTTCTCTCTCTGGCCCTTAAGTGGACAAAAGCAACATGGACAGGTATAAGCTGCCTCCTGACAGTGAGACAAACAAAAATCCCAGCTATACCCAAGGTCTTAAGAAATAGGTGCTGGTATCCAAAGAGTCATACATTGTCCAAAGTTAACTGCTGCTGCTGTTGGTGACTGCACACTACTAATTTGTTATTGATGACTGATCAGCAGCCCTGGGTCACATGGTGCTGGCTTGCAGTTTGCTCAGGACAGTGATTGGAACTCCTGTGTCTTAATGAAGATGGCTGTGGTTCTCAGAGTCACTTGGTCTCTCTCCCGTCTTCTGTGTCACACACTGGACCACCATACCCCATCTTTCTCAAAAGTTTCCTCCAAACCCCTGTGTCCCCATCCCCAGCAACCTGCATCTCTGTGAGTACAAACGTTCTCTCATCCTGCTTTCTGTCCCCAGATTCGTACCCAAGAAGGCCCAGCAACATTGAATCTGGTTATCCCCACCTGTTCCCTCTTCCCACTGACCCCACATAAGCATTTTGCTTCTGGGAAGTTGGGAACTTGGAGACAAGAGTGAGTAAAGGCAAAGGCAAGGTGGAGGTCTCTTGGACCTTCTCATCTTCTTGCTTTCCAATGCCCAGGATGCATCTTGAGCTGCTCTTCCTCTACATCTCATGTGCCTACTTGATGACTTACCATATCGATCTAGTCATTCAACCCCCTAATCAAACACTTCCAATCTCTTTAAAGGTAAACTCTGTCAGGAGGCTGAGTCTCCCTCCAGATTCCCCTCTGTAAGATATGTCAATATCTTACATGCCAATGTCTGTAAGGTAGGTTTTCCCTGCCTTTCTGCTGTCCCACTGCTCTGATGTGCATCTTGTTGAACACTGGGCCCTGCTACAAATTTAAGGTGATAAGGAAAAATGATGAAAGAAGATTTAAATTACAGTTTTGAACTCCTCCTTAGAACAGTTTGACATGCAAAGTCCTCCCATTATTTAACTATCTCAGAAGACAAGTTCTGCAGAAATCCACTCAAGCTGCATCCCAGCAAAACAACGCAGAGCAGCGCAGCACAGGCTGTAGCAGGGAGCGTGGCTGCGCGCACATGGCTATCTATGGATTTCTCTGCAGCTGCTCACTCCAGCAGACTCTGGTTTTGTTTATCTCAGGGCAGGATGACTGGACAGACTGTTGGACTGAAGATGTGTGGCTGAGATATGAATTAGCTTATGTAGCATATCCTGACTACTTTTCTTCAAGGAGCAGATGTTGTACGTACCAGCGAGAGGTCACGCTGGTGTGAAAACACACTCATGGTCTTCACCCCTTGTAGAAGAGGGAATTTTCTTAACCAGGCTTGGGTATGGCAAGTGCAATAAGGCAGTATTCTTTCACCATCCCAGAAGAAAGAAAGAGTTGTGATTGTGTATCTTTCCCTTCTAATTTAAGCCCATTTTGTGAAATTATCATAATGACTTGGGTATGCTGTGCTGTGTCTGCTAATTGTTTTCAATTCTACTGCCTTTTAGTAACTGTGCATCGGTCTGTGGCTCAGCTGTGTATACCTTTATTGGGAGGCTCACTAGATCTGCAGTGCAATTCATACCTACATCAAGCTTATTCACAACTTTCTCTGTGTTTCTCAGTGCTGCTAGTTTCATCTTTAGTTAATATTGGTGATGCAGTAATGATTGCTGCAGTTGAAAGTCCTATACGCTTTTTCTCTTCTGGGATACAATCTGTCACTCATTTTTTAAGCAGGACAGTAACAGAGGTTAGAATCAAATTATTTTTAACGTTCACCGACAGAGCCAGATTGGATTCGGTTTCCTTTTGGAAGTGGAAGCATAAAGGTTATACAGTGAAACATGTTAGAAACAGACAGAAAAACCTTCCTTTGCCTTTGTAGCCCTGGTTGTGTGATTTCTTCTCTCTTTCCAGCAGATTTATAAGCTGAATAGATACCCACAAAATCTCAGCTCTGTAGCATGGGAACCTCTTCTGCTACACTGGTTGAGACTTCACTGAAGCTATTAATTCTCATTTGTGGCTTTGTAGGGAGACATCACTCTGAGAGAGTCAGAAATCCTTATCTTTGTGAATAACACCACCTCAGATGATAGATAACTCACATTTGATTTTCCCACTGTTAGTCTGCTGTGGGTCTTTAGCCCAGCTTCTGCCTATGCTTGTACTTCATTGGCAGTTCACCAGTTTGTCTCCACCAGTACAGAGCTGTGTTTTACAGTCAGACCAGGCTGAAGAGCTTTGAGAGTAATCATTTCACAACACTCTTAAATAATTTTGAATCATGTCAGACTTTTTTTAGTGCTTGGTTCCTGCAAATAGTCTACCTACTTTCTATAGGAATATTTCTAGTCTCAAGGCATTTTATGCATTTTACTTCATTTTCAGCAGGGACAAAAAAAAAGATATATTTTTCCTATGAGATACTTAACATGGTAACTGATGTAAAATAAAAGCCTTGTAAGACAGTTCTGTCTGCAGGTGCCATTTGAGCTGGTAGGTAGATATTGATACTTGGTAGGAGAAGATATAGTTTAAACCAGCCTATTAATTTCTGCAGTAATTATGCATTGACTTATCTTCACCTGAACTTTTACCTCATTATTACTTCCCACAGTCCAGATAAGAAGGTTGTTTGAGTTTTGTTTTCTTCTCTTTTCTCCTGAAAAGAAAACCTTATATTCTCCTTCTAGAGTTGTCTGAGACCATGCAGTACGTCAACAGCAAAGTTAGAATTTATTCTTCTTGATTTCTTCTGGAGTATCCACTAGATTTGTTGAAAGCATACCAAAACAGGCAGCTCCTCCTTTCAAGAGATCTTAACATAATCTGCTGGCATTCAGCAAAGTGTCCTGTTAGCCTATGCTGTGAAGATTGTGAATGTTAAATTCTTCAAATGCAGGTTTTGTTATCTAAATTAGCATTAATGAATAAATATGTATATGTACTGACTGAGCATCCAGGAGAATCTAGCAGGATGTGGTGCGTTTTCGTTACCTGCTATGACAACAAGTAAGGGTTGTAATTCAGTTGCCCACACACATGCAGCTATTGCCATTTGAGGCTTCATAGAATGCCTCACTTGGCCTCCAGTGAACTCTACTTAAGCGCATAGGTTTGTTTTTGCTCCCATGCCATATCTGCCACCCTTGGGAGGATGTCTCCAGTACCCTAGAATATGGAGACCATATGCCTAGTCCCAGTGTCCAGGTTTGCAATAAACTTTCTGGGAAGCAGATGAGAAACTGCCAAAAAAATCCATGCTTTCCAAAATCATACAGCAAGTCGTACATGGTAGAGACTGATCAAGTCATTGGTTGGTGGTAGATGGCCTCCCTGATTCCTGAAATCACAATGACTGCTGTTTTATGCAGCGCTCCCAGTCACTGTGCTTGCTTCCCGCTCTC
>NW_010524218.1:111994-113693 GCF_000687285.1 Phaethon lepturus | reverse complement strand
ACTCTTTCCTGGTGGCTGCTGACTCCAAAACAGCAAAGGTCTTATGCTTAGGAGCAGCATGCTTATATCATGGAAACCATGTCCATACTAGCAGTAATGACTCCATTTGATGATTTTGCTAGATTGAAGTCAAAATACTCAACATCTTTGAGATTGTCATTGTCCTTGTGTGATCCATGTGGTTGTTGATTAAATCAAGGGTCTATTGCAATTCTAACAAAAACAATCAAATCTCTGATTTTGCACAAGGAAAGGTGGTAACTGAACAAATATAAGAAGCAATGAGGAGTCAGGAATTTGCCTTGGGACTAATTGCTCAGTTTTAAGTACATCCTTGAAAATTCTGGCTTTTAGTTCCAGGTTATACATTTCCAAGGAGTGTAACTGCTGCCTGTCAACACCACAGAGTCAGGAGAAATCCTGTTTTCCCTCCTATCCTATTACTCAGCAAAGGGCTAGTCATAAGTGTCTCAAACAAATGTGGCTTTATAACATAAAGCCTTCACTATGCTTTGCCATCCATCTCTTTTTCTGGACTATTTCCTTATTTTCTCTTCTGCCTTCCTTCTCCTTCTTCCAGCATACTGATTTTAAGTGACAGTGTCTAGGTCTACACATTCATGTAAATTGGAAAACACTTCAGGGTCTTCTCTTTTTTTCTTTAAGTAAAAGAGAAAATGCACAATTATGAAATACAAAACAATTATCGTGAGAAAAACCCCTCACCAAGACAAACAACAAAAAAACCCAAATCCAAACACTGCTAATATTCTCTTTCTCACAGCGCCATTATTAATCTTTGACCATATTGACAGAGGAAATCAAGTGGTACAAACTCTCATCAAGGAAACGGAACAGGAATAATACTGCCCTGGATGTCAAACCTTGACTCTTCAGGAAGGGTGTCAAAGGCAAACTGCAGTAGGTAGTCTCTTTGCTCTAGTGTGTGTTCTGCAAGAGAGCACAAAGCTTGACTACAATTCCATTTTTTTTTTTAATTATTATTCCTCTGGAATTTGAAAGAAATTTCCTTTTCCGTAGGAAACATCACGACGTGTTTCATCTTGATACATGAGTTTGTATGCTCAAAATTTCAAAATTACCATGGAACAGAAATATGGAGTTTTTTACCATTGCTAGTCATGAAACATAAAGGTGTTCATTGCTGTTTTATTCTCAGACACAGAAGTGACCTGAGTTTCAGGAATGAGAAAGTTGCACACAGGACACTGATAATTTTGATATCTCACCTTACAGCAGCAGAGAGAGATAAATTGCTGCATTATCCTGGATATTTCTAATATCAAAAAGCATAAAGAGCAACAGTTTCAAAGCCCAGAGCAACTCTATCTTCTTCAGCACATGAGATATTCTCCCTTTCATAAGATTTTCACCATGGTTTCTGTAATATTGTTAAATTTTCCCCACTGGGACAGTAAAAGACAGGGTTAGCATTTGGGCTGTGGTCTGGATTACTACATTAGGGATGTTACAATGCAAAGTATTTGAAAGTATTGAAACCTTTTTTTTTCTTTCTCTTTGGTTGTCTTGATTCTCGAAAGATAACTTGAAAAAGAACAGATGGAATATATTCTTAAATGTAAAACTTAATTTAACTTCATTACAATCCTAGTTAGAGCAGTTCTCAGACTGAACATCTGATGGGAACGGTAAGAAGCTAGACAGCGATGCATATTCT
>NW_010524218.1:70342-111963 GCF_000687285.1 Phaethon lepturus | reverse complement strand
GGAAAGAGACATCAGAAATGTTTACTCTTTAAAGGTAAAATCCACAGAGAGAAGTATTAGCATTTACATTATTCCAGTGCCCTTTAGTTGAAATCCAAATTTATCTTACTAGATTACCATCTTTAGGCAATCTATTCTCTCTGCAAGTCTGAAAGTGCTGTTTTGTATGTTCAATACAACGTTGTTTAGCCATTAATGTTCACGACAATGTCAAAAAGTGATGACATGGTTATTATTTGACACAGTTTTAGTCTTCTTCCTCTCAAAGTTGGAGTCACACTGGAAAAATTGGGATGGCACTTGGGTGTGATCTGTTTCACTCAGTATCCAAATGCCAAATAATAAACTTTTACACAACTTAACTCAGCACAACTGGCTTTTGCAAAAAATTTCTTGAAGGTACATATCGATACATCTTCCTTCCAGATAAACATAGCATTGATAATAATTAACAACCATCAGTGATGTAACATAGTACTCTAAAAGCAGATCAACATTTAAGTGCTCCAATGACTTGATTTGCCTCTGAGGTGCTGCAGTGACAGTGTGGATCTGGAGCTCTTCCCTTGGTATAGGAGTTCCTGTGCTGCCAAGTGACTACCTATCCACTACATCCATTCATCTTTCACTACAACATTGCCCAAATGTGCCTACAAATAATTTGTCTGAGTGAATGGTTCCTGCACTTCAAATCTCAGATAAAATGAGGTTATCCAGTGAGGTCTTCCCCGTTGTAAAATGAAGTCATTAATTTAGTCACCACACTGGAAGATGTTTTGCACTCTCTGAAATCAGGTTTCATACTCCTTTCTGCCTCAGAAGTTAGTATGTAATTTAGTACTCTGGATGCTCTACTAAGTTGACAATGCCAATGCATCACTCATGCTCCATGAGCTTCACTTGAGACTGCCTTATTTCCTCAGCTTGGCAGAGTCTAGCTGCTTCATTAAGTGCCTTTCAGTGGTCAAAACTAGATCTCAGAATGGACCTAACTCTGGACCCTGCACATGGGCCTTAGATCAAGAAGCCAATCTCTCTTCAAAATGCTGTGTTTCAGCATTTTGTTTCTAAAATCCTATCAGAAAGAGATTTCCTTCTTATATTATGCTATTAAAAGCAGCAAGGTGGTCTGGAGGTTGTCTTTCCCCAGCTGCGGGGAAATTACCAGGTCCAATGTCACAGATACAATTGATAGCTGCAAGAATTGAAGCCCCTGCTATCCACCGTGTTGGATGAAACCCTACAACTCTGTGTTTGGCATCACTGAGGGCAGACCTTAACAGCTGCTCCTTTCATCCTGCTCCTCTTTTTGAACTCCCTGGTTCATTTAGCCGACTGTTACATCCTCCCACCGGAGCTGGCATCTGTCATTCATCAGGAGAGCCTGTAGCCCAGCTCTGCTGCCCTGGCCCTTCTGGGAACCAGCACAGTGAGCTGATGCAGCCTCTCAGCCTCTCACAGACAACTTGAAAGGCCAAGGGTTCACTTAGACAGGCAGACTGGTAACCAGGGAAAAGGTGCTATGGAAAAGTGTGTTTGTTTACAGCTGTAGTGCTGCCTACTGCAAAGGCCAGTCTTGCTGCAGGCCCTCCTGTAGTATCATCTGTGTCCTACACAGTCTTTCTTTCCTTGGGCTTAGGTAGGTACAGAAGGAAATCAGAAAGGAGACTGCAGTGCAACGGTGTGGGGAAATGACAAGGATTAGCAGTGTCTGCAGAGCTGGAGTCCAGGTGTGACAGTAACATAGGGGCTTTCAGTGTGCCTGACAGGTCCTCCATGCAAGAAAATGAAATCTCTCCCTATCTTTCCTCACCCTGAAAATATCCTTGCTCAGGAGGAAGCTCACTGCTTGTGCTTGAGAGACAGGAGACACTATATTACAATCCCATTCATTCTTTTATCTCTCCATGACTTGAATACATTTAAGTCCCAAGTGATTAGAATGAAGAAGAGCAGGAAGGAAAGATTGTTAATACAGAAATTTTGAAGGAAGGTTAAAAATGGCATCTTTCCCTCTCCACAGCCACTGTTATCATCCAGAGCTTGCTGGGGAAAATCATGCAGTAGCAAGAAGTGAAGACCCACATGACCTTGCCACAGATGCAAAGCAGGAGATCAGAAACTGTTTCACTGATGCCTGTATTAAAAGTTTTATCCCACTATTTATTTCCATTTCATTACTCAGAGAAAAAAATGGGTGACCATACCTTCACATGCTCTTTTCTCTGTTTCCCATAACACGTCACTGCTTATTGGTATGCTTCTCTCTCCTGGGTCTAGAAAGAGCGTGGGATAGAAACATTAGGTGAAGGATGAAAGTATTCCTGAAATTACATGGGCAGGAGTCAAAAGCATCTTCTGAATGCCCTTTTTTTTTAACTGATAGCCAAAAGAAATTTTAAATAGACCTTCTATAATCCCCACCTCTCTCCACCTTGCCAATGGAGACCAGAAAAAGGAAGAAGTAGTCTGAAGTCTATGTCCTTAGAAGACCTGTTTTGAATACCTAGCTCTGAACAGGAGTCTCTTGGGATATGTCCACACCATCTCGTCGAAGATCCTTGTCCTCTGCTTTTCCATATTGCATACAAGTTTGTTCACTCCCTGGTTGACAGTTAGACTGAGTCAATTTGTTTCCTTCAGAAGAAAGGTAGGGTGCAACTGGCAGAATCATTTGCTTCAGGTCCTTTCCTGTTAGAAAGATTGGACCTGATCCAGAACAAATTTGGTTTCCTTCTCCAGCATCCTCCCTGTATATATGTGTGGTTTCATATATGCCCTGCCATACATCAGGATACAAAACACACTTTGAACATGTTGTGAAGAGAACCCATTGTTGGCTGCATCACCAACCTTTCATCACTTTGGACACAGAACTGACAGCTTACATGCATACAAGACCAACAAGGGCATCAAACAGACAGACAGTGTAGACCAAGGCTTAGGCAGCATGCACGTAGCCGGTGTGGTCTAGAGGCTGCGAGCTGCTAGTCTTCAACAGCTTGGGCATAAGCCAGTCCAGTGTTGCTTTAGGGACTGTAATTGTCCTTGCCAATGGAGTGGGGAAGACAGGGCCCAGTTTGGTGAGTCTCCTTTGTCTGTGAAGTTGGCTGAGCTCTCCTGAAGAAAAAAGTCATGACTGGTCTGTGAGTGAATGCATAAGCCAAAGCCTTGCAACAGAAGAAAGGCTGGAACAAAGACAGACATGGAATTATTTGGTCAGTTATAATCACCCAAAGACTTAAGACAAAAACACCAACAGGAAAAATCTATAAAATCCCAAGAAAATACAAGCAGTGAGACAGAAGATGATAATTTAGCAAGACCGAGGATTAGACTGTTCTATGGAGCAATCAATAGAGGCCAACACTTCCCTGTCCCATTGACTTCTGCATGGCTGGCAGACTTGTGAGTGTGAAGGAGGGATGTTGCATCTCTCTTAGGCTGCTCAACAATTATCATTCACCTCAAAAAAATATTCAGCGGGTTGTATGGTGGTGACTTATGCCTATATAAGTGCCAGAGACTATTAAAACCTGGACTGCTGACATGTTCTTATCATGTGGCATTATGCACAATCAGTTGGTGGATTTGATACTGTCTTCCATATTTGACCCTTTGTAGTGGAGGGTTTGAACAGCAGGGCTTTTTCATATTCCTTCCCTTGATTTTGCTCAGGTCTTTTTCTATCTCATTCACACTGATTCCCTTTGCCTATAGATAGACTAAACTGTGAATCATTAATTCCATTCCAGAGGAATTGCTGATATTTTATGATTTTTTTAAAATAATATTTTGGAAGGTTAACATATTTTGTTTTAACATTTTATACTGAAATGAATAGTGTTGATGTTCCTAAATTAGACTGTTTGGTTTGCTGAACTAATCTGAAACTTTATTTGAAGTCAATTCAAAATGAACATACCTCTGCCAGTGGTGCTGCAGGTTCTTGTCTTGCCACTTGCTTTGAGATGAAGCTGCAGTGACCTAGGGGAAATACAGGGTGGGATGAAGGCGCTTGGCCTGTAATGGAGCATGAGAAATAATCATGTGAATTCTGACATAACAGGGTTTGAAGTGTTCACGTAGAATATATTTCTGAATAGATGATTATGCCCTATAGTCATTCTGTCTGGGCGACAGGATCCACTGGCATGACAGAAGCAAAGGAATGAGACATTCCCACCCAGAGAGGAGCTGAGTCTCTAACAGTGAAACTGTTGCAGCAGGTCAGCATGTGTTTTGTTCTGAAAGGCATCTATAGCAAACTTTAAGGAAAAAAAGACAAGTTCGTGATGTGCAAGAAAAAAGAAAAGAAAAACAATGGTACAAATAATAAAGATGGTGAGCTTGCTTTTCAGCATCTGTTATCAGTTCTGAGGGAAAAAAAAGACTTGCAGACAGTAGGAGAGTAGATAATTAGCTGGCTGCTTCTCCCAGGTCCTTCTCCTTCAGCTACTGAACATATTGATTCAATGTACTTATGCACTGGGTAGGGTGCTTAAACATTAACTCCCTCTTTCTTTCTCTCCTTCCATCTGATTTGGTTACTATAATCCTATGTAGCAGTTGCATAGTTTTATTAGTACGTTTATGATGCTGCAAGCATATGATAGAAAATATTTCAATTAAGTTAATAACATAGGCTAGCAGCTTATTTTATTATTTCTATTAAATTGATATCAGTGAGGTCTGTCTTTATGTTCTCTGTACAACAGAATAAAACTGTAGTGCCATTTGCCACGTATTAAAAACAGAGATACATACCCCACATATGAGAAGTATGTACAGTAGAAGCATGCCTTGCATTATGTTTAACTACATAATATAGAGACAGAACTATTCAGAAAAAAAAAGGTTGAGGCATGGTGGCTGGCCGTGTCTATTACATTAAAAAATACAGTAAGCAACAAAACCAACCCTCCAGCTAAACCTCTTAAGACTTCATTTTAAAAGTTAAGACAGATTTTAAGACTTAAGATAGTTCTTTCTCACTCGATGTAATTGATTCTTTTTGTCAGGGAAAATTAAAACTTTCTTGAGACTAGAGGAGGGTAAAAATGGTATTTATGTAAGTAGAGGGGTTGAGGACGTAGTGGTCTGTCTTGAGTACTGACACTGTTGCAGGGTTCTGTATTTGTTGTAACAGGGCTGCTCGGTGTGCATGCCTTAGGTTTACAACTTGTCCAGAGCAATATCAAAGGCTCACGGTCCCTATGAAACACGCAGACTATTTTTCTTCTATTCCAAAGGGAAAAACAGTTTCTGAAAGTTCTTGTAGGCATTTTCATGTAACTAGCACAATGCTTGTTTTTGAAAATTTTAAAACAAAGCCAAGCCAGGCATCTCATACTATGAAGTTCCTTCCTTAGCCACAATCTCTAGGACATCTAAGTTACCTAGCACCCAGTCCATGGTTTATCTACAAACATATACCATAAGTTTTGTTAATGGGATGGTTCAGCGTGTATTAAGCCAGAAAAAAACAACTCTGATGGATGCTTCATAACAGAAACTAAAAGACATTTCAAATCTATCTTTGTTTAAAGTAGCACATACCCCCCAAAAATTCCAGTCCTGTCAACCAAACTGTGCATAGATCATTGGTAAAAATATTGGATGACAGCCTTTTCCTGTACAGATTGTAACTAGTTTGTCAGTAAGCATGGAGTATGTCAAGTACATTGCCACAGATGGGAAATAAGGGGTAACTGGTGGCACTTTTTGCACCAAAAAAACTTCACACCCAAAACAAAAAAAAACCACAGAAGCTAACTCCAAATTTTCTAAACACATTTTGATGCGAAACTCCCTTGTCTCTGCTCTTCTCTCTCAGGGGAGCATTGCTCAGCATGGAGCTCAAAGTGTTTGCCTCATTGAACACCAGAAATGGATTGTCCTTTCACTACAAGATGAAGTGGTCACCAAGCTAAAGGGCACAGTTTCCAAAATATGTTCTTCAAGCATCATACAGTGAAGTTCAAGCCTGTGGGAAGCTGACCTTGCAATAGCATAGACACAGGTGTTCTGAGGGCTGGGAAAGGAAGCAATAGGAGGAGAACAGCAAGTTAGGAGACAAGGCAAGTTTCTTCAAGACAACTAGCCAGGGTAAATCAACTAATTATGAGCAAAATAAAGCAATGAACTTCTACAGAGTAAGTTAATTTGCTGTATTACTGTCATATGCAGAAAGCATTACTCTATGTGTTTTAGCACGCACTGTAGTTATCATAAGAAAAGTGTGCCATCTTGTGGGAAAATGCGGAAAATATCAAACTATGCCTCGCATATATTTTGTATATATTATGCAAAACAAAGAGCAGGTGCCTCCATGAACAAATGTTTGGGGGAATATTCAGGAGGTCAGTATCCAAAGGGAAGTCCCCAGCCTGAACACTGAAGGACCAAAATCTTCAACAGACAAGTTCAATTTTCTGATCTGAAGACTTAACGTGGATTTTGTGGTTCTCAGATTGAGAAGATAAACTGAACCAGGAGATTTATTACTGAAAAATGCCAGACTGGCAGACTTCTGCCAGCCAGCTGTGGACTTCTACAGCAGGCTAACTCTCACCCAAAATAAATCAGCATAGCCCAGCTAACTCATACCAACCTAATCTGTGAGGTTTTTAAGGAAAGCATGTGCAGGTAGATCAAAAGAGATGGAAATGAAAATGAAGGGGAAAAGAAGAAAATCAGAAATACTTCCAGAACAAAACTTGTATTACCAGGGCCTCAGCCTCTATGATTCTTGGCAAAGAGCAAGCCAGCAAGACTTCATATCCAAGAGAATGCAGTCGTATTAGCAGTACAAAATGAAAACTAGACAATAGCAACAAATGTCTTGGTCAGAGATCAAATGCTGTACAGCTAATCCTTGGATTATTTATACAGTTTGTAAAAGTAATGCTTTTCAAACAGCCATTTGGATGTGAATATTACTGGGCTGCTGTTGCTCAGGAGTTCTGCTGCAAGAGGCATCATGAGGCAGAGAAGATGAGAGAAGAGCAACACATACATGCACGGTCAGGGCATAGAAGCAGAGAAGAAAGATGAGGAAAGTTGTCCTCTACCGAAGGAAAGAATAGGTAGAAGACATTTGTGAGAGAAAAGGGCTGTGCTACATCCTTTGCCTCCCCAGTGGCTGGAATGAGGGCTTTCTTCTTTGGTGGAGCCTGGCTGTGGCCCTGCTGGTATGGAGGGAGCTCAAAGCCACTTCTAAGTCCCTCTGCTCACAGCTGGTTCAATAATTGTGGCACACAGCTTCTAAAGTATAAGGTTAATGAGCTCTGTACAGCCCAAGCTGCTCAAGCTTCACAGCTGGGCTTACGCTTTGACAGGAAGAAGTGACAGATGTGTGTCGTTAGCTGCTCTGCTTTCCCATAGACATTTAAATAATGCAAAATATGGGAGAAATCTCTACTGACTTCAATACAAAAGAAAAAAAAAAAAAACAAATGAAAACACAGGTTAGGACAAGATGCATTGCCATAAAATCATATTTGGGACACACACACTTTAAATTTAAAAATGACTGAGAGATGCTAGACAGTGGAAGGAAAAAGCATATTTAAACAAAAAGACTGCTGGAAGTCTTAGTAAGCAGAGCGATAATTTTCAGTCTGGTTTGTTATTTTTATATTAAGAATGTTAGTTACAAAATAAGGAGAAGGTCAAGCTTCAAAACAAACAGCAAGTTCATGTGATATCTCTAGAGTGTTTGTAGAACCTATTTTCAGTGAGAGTAGTTCCATGGAGTGGACAAGCTTCACACCACTGAACTTTAAGCTCAGATTCTGAAGCATGGAGCTTGGTTGCATTCTGTTCCCTGGAAGACAATAAAGAGTGAGGGGCTCTAGAGACTGAAGTTGAGGACTTCTGTTCAATTTCTGAAGTTTGGCAGGTTGAATCAGGACTTTGCTGTGGCCATATTCACATTAGGGACGTTTGGTTCAGGACACCAAACTATACCTAGTCCAAAGTAATGGATGTAGTATAGTTAGAGTACCCCCAGCAGGGTATTCTTCAATCTATTGATCTGCCCTGATTGTCCCAAACTGTTGCTTGTGTAAACATTAACATGTGTTTGCTGATGCAGCACTCAACAGAGAAAGTCAGCCTGGACAGAGTGCTGAGTAGACACAATTATACTGTCCCCAGGCTAACTCATGCAGAGATAGCTCAGAAGATATTTTTTGCAGAGCATCTTCTTTGCCTGGGATTGCTAGGAAGAGCAGGGAATGCCAAACATCAGTCACACTGTCCCCTCAACGTAGCCAAAGCGGTTGTCCCAACACCCTGCCTTGTGGCATGTAGACTTACCCACTGGCTGACATGCAGGAAAATCAGGGACAATGTTGGCAACAAGGCAACCCACAGCTGCAGCCTTAATACTCAGGGCAACAGTGAATGCTATTGCTTTTGCTGGTGCAGGAGAAGGTCAGCCTCTAGCAGCAGCATGTCCACCACAGCAGAGTGCAGGAGGGCTTTGGTAAAGCAGGTGGAAGGAAAAATGAGCCACAAAGGTGGGATCTGGCCTTGGCATTGAGAAGAGAGAAGTAGCAAGGAGTCAGCATCAGCACCATGTTCCTGTAGGCTTGTAAAGATGGGTTATGTAAACATATGCTGATCGCATCATCCATTGGTGAGCTTCACTTGGGAAGGCTCAGGCTTTTAGTTTTATTAATTGCAGCTTCCTGTAATGACAGTATCAGTGAAGGAAAGGGGACTGTATTTGAATAAAGGCCTAATAAGGCCAGTAGCAACTTCATATTCCCACTGCTGAATGGTCTCTTTGTCGATTCAGCACAGATGTTTGATCGTATCCTGGTTTCTTGGTTTCTTTTTTATGCACAGCAGAACTGGTGTCATAAAAAAAATTGCAATAACATTCTTGCATATTTACTCTAAATTTCTCCCAAATGGTTTTGACCTTTCTAAAAATATAACTTACATGTGAGTTTTGACTAAGGAACATTTTTAATTCCTGTAGCCCCTGACTAGAACAGGACATTGTGATCTTTCGCTGAACTTGGGGAGCCTGTGACAAGTTCCAGCAGTGCTGGGGAGCAGACAGAAAGCTCTTTGGAGAAAAAAGGATATCTACAGGATGAGAACCCATCCTTCCTTCCATTAGCATAAGCTGTCATGGGCCAGTAGGTGATGTGCTACACGACATACCTCTGGCTCTTCTTTGTTTCTGCTGGCAATAGACGTTCTACTGGCCCCTTTCCCAGTCCAAGCTATTCAACTTGAGACAGCTCCAAGCCACAGAACTGGATCCAATTTTAATTTCCCAAAGCTTGGGATAGGGTTTTTATCCCGTATCTAGTTAGAATGTTGCTTCTTATAACAAAATAATTTCTTTCAAATATCTAGAATATACAAAATATTGCTCACAAGTCCACATATGACATTATTTCAATGATTTTTCTCTGTTTTTCCAGTCTAGCCCAGACCCCCAAGAAGAACTGACATATAACTCCACTGATACTTGCCTCCTCTGAATTTCAGCTGGATTTATTGCTTAATTTCTTCAGGAGCCTTGGAAACTCCCAGCCATATGATTTTTAACAGGCTCACTTCTAAGGCAGAACATTTCTCCTCCTTGCCCCATCTCTCTAGGAAATCTCCCCTCTGTTCTTTCTAGTGACAAGTTCTGCCTGCATACCAGGTTGCTTAAAAAAAACCCAAAAACAACACAAAACAAAACAACTGCAGCTGATTTACATGGGATGTACTGTATTTTCCTCCTTGCACACCCATGAAATGAGGTGGAGGAGGGAGGCTGTGAGGCTCTCCTCATAGCCTTGCTCACAGCACGGGGGAGCCAATTAAGGTGCCAGGGAGTGGGTAAAGGTGTGTTACTAACCGCCCTGGGCCAGTATGAAGGAAAGAAGATATTGTATGGTTTGAAACCAGTCCCTGGAGGTTTTAGATCAGAACTCCAAAACCCTGGCTGGCTATATTTCATCATTTTTATTATTTTCCAGAAAGAAAAAGTAGGTGACCTTATTTCAGCTCCTAAAAGTTTTTGCAAACCACAGCACATTGTGTAAGAAAGCTTTTCCTTGCTCTGCTCTGGTGACGGCATCTATTTTCTGAACCTGGATCTCATTGGTGCTAGGCTGTGTTATGGATGAATTGCACAGGCAGGTTTTTTTTCTGTCTCTATCCTTAAAACCACATAGTTTTTAAGAAGTAGCCCACAGTATTTTTGTTGGCTTGAGTTTTCCAGACTGTCTTGAGATTTTAGTTTTGCCAGATATTGCTATCACGATCAGTGAAACTTTTCACTGCACTTATTTCCCTCTGTAAAGAAAGCAAGCTTAGGGTCTTAGGGTCATTTCTAAAGACTGAATGTTATTTAGGATCTGTGCTGACAAATCTCTGCTGGATTTGTATGTCATATGGACAATTTTATGATGCCACATATCCACACTTAAACCTTTGTGCTGTTTAGGGTTGTTCGGTGCCATTCCCCAGACCTCCTTACAGACCATAGATTATAGTATTTTCTTTATGTTCTCCAATGAAGAGAGACCTCCCTGCCAAATTTCTTGTCTGCCAACTCGACCTTTTTCCTCCGGATCCATGCTTCTTCCACATACTGGCTCTTTGAGCCACATCCATCTATAGATTGAATAGAGGAAACAAAAAAGGCTGCAGAGCAGTGCTGCAACTGTTCTCCTACAAGGTCTTAAAAAGATTAAAGCTACTGAAAGTGCACTCTCCCCTTTTGTCTCACCACTCCAGTGAATGCAGATGCTCTCAAGTTCCCCCTTTCCATTTCCATAGTCTTGGTTGGAGTCTGAGGTTTGGCCAGGAGCTGGCATTTCAAGTATGGGTGAGCCCTGAGCCTCTTTGAGGGACCCAGCAAAGAAAGATGCTGGAGAAGCAACTAAGAAGCAGCTATTAGAGGCACTGCTCTGAAGCACACACTGTGAAACGCTAAGAAACAGGGACACAAACAAGGAAACTCTGTGACCAGTCACTTATCAAGGTCACTGATGGACAACTGTCCTTTAAAACCAGGCTAATCCCATTATAGCTCCTCGTATGTTACTATGCCCATGCTTCCTGAGTGTTCAGGACTGCCTGACCTGTGAAAATAAATGCATTCAGCTGTGCCTTTAGTACCATATACCCAGGAAGGAGGGAAGCTAACTAATGACAAGAGTCAGAATGACTGAACCTCAACAACCAGTCCAGATCAGGAGCTGGGGTAAGGGACAAATCCGACAGAAAGCTGCGAATAAACTACATATTTAAACTGGAATTGCCTTCAGTGGGAGTCTGGCCCAAGGAGGAGCGTCTGCATTTGGGCCAAGCGATTTAAATAACGCAAGACAGTTTGGTCAGTTTCTCAACTTTTAGCAAGACAATCTCTTTAGATTTAACCCAACTTCGTCAAAAAGCCTTTCTCTCTCTACTGAGAAGCCTGGAATTGGGAATGGGGCAGCAAAATAAATTTTCAGGATGTCCTCTCATCAAAATGATCAGTGATTGTGATTCTGATTAGCAAATCTCTGACACTCGAAGCTCTGTCCATCCTTGGATATATTTACAACTTGGTTAGACAAGACCCTGAGCCATCTGCTCTTCTAGCTGGCTCTGCTTTGACCTAGGTTGAGCTAGGTGATCTCCAAGGATGTCCAACCTTAATTCCTCTGCAATTCTATGAATCTAGTGTTACAAGAAGGCTGTAGCACACTAATAGCAATTCTTTAAATGTTATTAATGAATTTAAAAGATTATGACTACACCATTTCAGATCCTGTTCCAGGCTTCAGTACTTACATGAATTCAGGAATTTTTGGTAAATTACTGAATAAGACAATGCAGGGTACATGAAGTACCTGCTCAAACTTCAGTGGGATGAAGGAATAGGGCAAGTGTATAGGATAGTAAATATCAGTTTCACCTAACCATTTTTAATTTAACTAACATGGCCACATATAAAGCATGTGGTTGAAAGAATATGGTCACTTTTAAAGGCCTTTCAGAGACTTCAACTCTTCTGTGTACTTTTTTTAGTTTTAAGAAACAGATGATAATAATTTCCCTGTTGCTTATTGACTTGACTCACTATCCCTTTTCCCATAAATGAGACTAGCAGTGGTAAAAAATGATTTTGGTCAATGCATCATTTGGTCAATGATTTGGACAGTGTATCTTCTCACCCTAAGACACTGCTAAGCAAGTGTCCTGATCTTATAAATGTTCCTTAATATTTATGCATGTGTAATTCCCCAATTTCAGTTGCAATGCCAATGTGCAGGATGTTCGGTCTGAAGGATCAAAGACTTGAAACAGTCATGAGTTTTGTGACATGAGAATGAGTGTCAAAACTGTTTACATGACTTCAGGCTGAACTTGCTAAGTTATTTAGACATCTAAACATGCAGAGGAAGACCAAAGATAATTTTTGAAAGACTGGTTGGGAACAAGAACACAAGTTTTTAAAGGACCAAGTCTGCAAAATGATGTTGACATGTAAAGTGGAATTTAGGTACCTAAGTCCAAAACTTCTGTCCTGATCATCTTCTACCTGTTTGAAGAAGCTCCAGCAGAGTTTCCTGACAAGTAGGTGTTAAGGTACATAGTGCACAGTAGATTTAGTCCATTCTTTCTGTTGAAGGTGTGCTTTTGCTTGGAATAACTAACTGAACTATCCTGGGACTAATGAAAGACAACACATGTGATTCCCCCACTGAGTTAAAGGGAACAAAGTGCATCCATGGAGGAAAAAAATGGATGTCCTGCCTAAAAGAGTGAATGTTGAACCCTTTTGGTTACCTTACAAAGGAATAACTACCTCATCAAATTTGCCTTAGGACCAGGGTGAAAGTATAAACACTCAGCCAGAAGAGACGAGGCTCGAGGATCAGTTCCTAATCCCAGGGTTATTTCTGCTTCTTTTAACAGATTGAAATCACGATGCCCGCTCCTCAGTTTTTGGCTGGGTGAGCCAAGGCAAGGCTTTTCTGCCTGTGTGAGTGGAAGGGCACATGCCATCAATCTTTCTGTATCACGGGACTGCTGTCGTGCCTGGGGCACAGTGGGGTTTTGCACCCAGGCCTGGAATAAGTACTCAGCTCATACGCCATAGACCTGATTCTTCACAGAAGCATTGCTCTTTCACATGCATGCAATAAATCAGCAGTCCTTGCTTTGAGGGTTTATTTATGACAATGTTAACAAGCATTTTTTATTGGGTTACAGTTAATTATTTATTGTTTTTGTATTTAGCTCCTGAGGGGCTGAAGTTGTTTATTTTCTCATGGTTTATTTTCATGGAGAAACTGCTATTGTTGAAAACCTTATTAAAAGTATTTTCATATCTTTTTGTCTTTGTTTGTAACAATACTAACTGTAGCAGTTAATAAGCCAATACCCACTTAATATTAACGGCTGGTTTTTATTGTTGCTTTTTAAGCTACAGCCAGGTTACCAATCCACATTTAATATCCAGTCTCTATTGTCCTGATCTCAGTAGGCAGAGAGAGTGAGAAACACCTGCCTCAGAGAACTCAGGTCTTTCACATTATTTACGGACTAACACAGACTTGGTAATGAGCAGTTGTAACAGTGAGAGGAAGCTGTTTGGGGGTTTTTTTGGTAATTGTTCTTGAGGTGCTATAAAGAAAGGAGCAAGGGCTTATTATCGGTGAGCATTTACAAGGCAGGCTGCTGAGAAATGTATGTGGGTTAGGGATATTTTTTTTTAATTTGTTTTTAAGTGGAAGCAGA
Source organism: Phaethon lepturus (assembly GCF_000687285.1). Lineage (NCBI taxonomy): Eukaryota > Metazoa > Chordata > Aves > Phaethontiformes > Phaethontidae > Phaethon > Phaethon lepturus. The sequence goes on along the minus strand of NW_010524218.1, from coordinate 98,211 downwards.
TGTAAAGTTCAATGATTAATTTCCAGCCTACTCCGAGCCTGGCAGAGAGGTTTCAGGCTCCCGGCTTGGCTTATTGCCCTGCCAGACAAAACCTCACCGTTGCTCCCCGTCCCAGGAGAAGCAGGGAGAGCAGCCCCATGCGCTCCCCCGGCAGGGCGGCACTGCCCTCCCGCACGGCCGGCAGCACAGTGACTGCACCCAGCGTTGGCTTCGGAATGGGGAACACTTGGGACAGGGGTCCTGGGAGGTGGGACATTAAATCCTGTTAACGCTGCTTCTTGAAGAGCAGAGTGAGCTAAGCTTTCCGGTCCTGCTGCTGTTTGGACCAGTAATCATACGCTGCAGGTGGGAGGGATGCTTTTGTAACCGTGTGAAAACCCAGCAGTAGGAATGGAAAATGTGACAAAGAATAATCCTCTGCTAAGGAGCTTGCAATTTAAATACAAGCACATTGTTTCAGGATTTAAAGAGATTAGTGCAGTGTAACATGGATACCGGGCCAGCTAACTCTGGCCTTCCCAGCCCACCCTTCCTAGCCATCACCTCACTTAAATGACCATGTGTGGAGGGGAGGCACCTGTTTTTGCTTTCTGACAGGTCTGTGCATTACAGTCCTTGTATTATCAGCTACAGTTATCTCAGCAGGTCCAGCACAGGCTGAGGAATGCATTTCTCTTCCCTCCAAGCAGCACTGAGAGAGATTTTCAGTAGGCAAATGGCTTTCTCAAAACAAAATGTTTAGTATGAATCCCTTAAAACTAGTCAGTCTATATGCTTAACTGATACCCGAGGACTTGCAGTTTCCTGCTTTTTGGAGAACTCAGCTCCTTCAGGCTACTCTGGGTCACAACAGACCACTGCAAACCCTGTGCCTTCGTCACCCTGCTCTCAACAAGACCCCTTAGCTTCATGGCCTTTTTGATGACTGATTTCAGTACTGGCAGAGCAGATGTCTCACTGTGGTTTGGCACCTGAAAATAGACTATCGTCCTGCAGTTATACACACACACTCCCTCCACTGAGGCACTGAGAGAGAACTTTTCCATAGCATCACATTTTTCCAGCTTATGCCTTTCATTAAGGCAGAACAGCATATTCACACAAAAGTCTTTCAATCTTTTATAACTTTATCAACCAAAACTGATGCACAGTATTAAAAATTGTCACACCTGGGTTACTGCATAGTGACTCCACATCTATCACAATAAAAGTAGATATATTTGCTTTTATAAATAGATCACATCCATCTGTTGACTACAAGTATTGTCCTGTTTAGGGGGTGGCTGTGCTTAGGTAAGAGCTTCTGTCACTCATACTATCCAAGAAGCTATTCTTACCTGATGCATCAAGTACTGTATGTGAAGAATAGAAGTATTCCTTTCAGGATGTGAAAATGAGAATACTTACGTGTTCAGTTTTATTTACAACTCTGTGAAAAAAATCACATCTTGCAAGAGTCCCTCTGTTGTCCATCTCTCCCCTCAATGTATATGTACACACTATTATTTTGTATCTTTTTATATGGAGCAGTTGTGGGTTATGTTTTCTGGACTGATTGGCTCAGCCAAAAGAAATGATCTTGTTAAGTTCTTGTTTAAGAGTTTTTCCGTCATTTTTTTGCCAGATATTGGACTTGTAGAGTTTGTTTGCTCTGTAACAAACAGGTGGAGTCAGTGCTCTGTAGTTAGCTCCCCACAAAATTAGTTTGAGTTGGAGTGGCCATCCAGGAAAATACAACAAATTTTATTAATGGTACTTCAATTAAAAGAATGACTAGGTTCACTATTTTATGAGCTTTTATAACCTAATTACCAGCACGTGTATCAGCAGCACTTGAATGTCAGCCCACATCCTCAAACAGGTGAATAAGTCCTAGGAAAAAGCCCCTCTGAGCTCAGGTCTCCACCTGAGGTTCAGTGCAAATTAGTATTGCAGCAAAGCGCTCCATGAGATAGCAGTGCAATGAAGCTGGTCCAGTTCATTAATTTCAGTGTATTTGTCTGTGTTGGACAACAAGGCACTGATTATGACCTAATAAATAAATAAATATATACTAAATGACTAAGTACTTTCTTATATAGCAATACATTCATATATAGCAATATAGCAATTTATATAACAATTACTACAGTGAATTACTTCTATATGTATCAAATAAATTACTAACTACTAAAAGTTAACAACAGCAATCAGATTTCAGTTCTTCCATGCACAGAACAGAGATGTTATCTCTAGTTTCATGTAAAAGGCTCATGTTGGACTTCCCAGTGTAAAAGTCAAAAGCTAATTGCAGAGTAGCACTCTGTGCATGTTTGTATAATTACTTGAAATCAAGAACCTATAAGAACATTGTTATTTCAAGCTTTGTAGTGCCTTCATTTTCAGTGCTGTTTGAAAAGGACAGGCACAACATGTAAACATTTCGATAGCTGCTTCAAGATCACAAGAAAGGGTGCCTGATATTATTATTGCAATGGGGCTTACAAATGCTTGACAGCACATAGCAGATATTGTATCTTCTTTCATTGCATTGCTTCGTTTACTGAAACAAGAGTTTTATGAGAATTTGATATTGTTGTCATTGACCTTTCCTCCTGAAAACATTTATTACCACATTCACCATCACTGTTCCTTTCAGTGGCACCTATGTATAAGGAATATAAATCTTTATTTATGCTCTTTATATACCAATCTGTTTTCCTGTTATGTTTCAACTTAATAAAAGGGTCTTTAAAATGATCAGTAAACCATGCCTGCAAAATGTACCATCTGGGAATGGAAACAGACCTGGAATGAAGATGAGTCTTAAAAGAGGAAAAAAAGAGAATCTTCTGCAAAACAAACCAAAAAAATAGATATTTTGTTTTGGATTCTACCACATCAAATACGAAAACAGCAGACCTGGGGCAGGAGTAGCTGATTTCCATTAAATGACAGAAAGCAGGAAGAACTGGAGAAGACACTGCAAAACTGAAAGACAAATAGCCACCTCCCTGTCACAGAAACATCATTTTCAGATTATTTGCCATACTACATCTGTGTTTTGTTCTAAATTTGTTGTGGAGTTTGTGTCAGCAAGATTTTCCCACTAAGATACTTCTTGAAGACAGCATTGTTGAGGGACTTGAATCACTTCAAGAAGCAATAAGATGGTTTTCAACAAATGGTTTACAGGGTAAAATAAGAGTGGTTCTGAGGATAAAATTACACTTAAGTCTTAAGCTAATCTAACGACTTCCTACCACTGAGATGGGAAGCGCTCCCTTCCCTTCCCTTCCCTTCCCTTCCCCTCCCTTCGGTCTCAGCTGCATACTCTCAACCCCAGGCCACAACGGGGGGTTTGCATGCCTGCGGGTGACACAGAGGACCAGAGATCTCATGTGGCTCAGCAAAGGGTCCAGCAGGCACCAGAAGAGGCAGAAGAAGGGGAGCAAGGTCACTCACCCAGAAGCGGTGGTACTAGGAGTCAGTCCTGCCCCCATTTCAGCCTGGAGTGAACTGTCCCTTCCCTTCCCTTCCCTTCCCTTCCCTTCCCTTCCCTTCCCTTCCCCTGCCTCCAAAGCTGCACCCCCTGGTCTCAGCTGCATACTCTCAACCCCAGGCCACAACGGGGGGTTTGCATGCCTGCGGGTGACACAGAGGACCAGAGATCTCATGTGGCTCAGCAAAGGGTCCAGCAGGCACCAGAAGAGGCAGAAGAAGGGGAGCAAGGTCACTCACCCAGAAGCGGTGGTACTAGGAGTCAGTCCTGCCCCCATTTCAGCCTGGAGTGAACTGTTGGACCGACACAGCTCTTCATACTGTGTAACTTAGGCTCAGGGTTACGACACGGGAAATACTTAACCCTGCTTTGATTGAAGGTTCATATGAAAAAAAAAGAAGCCCTCTGATTTTAAAAGAAATAAATCACTTTAATCCCAAGCTATGAACTGTGGCAGTGATGGCAATATTGTCTCTTTGTTTCTGCATGTATGATGTTTCTTTTACATCACCGTAAAAGAAATGTTAGACTACCAACATGACAGTATGTGGCAGGCACCAAAATTATCTTGGAACGCAGAAGGACTATAGGGAAAAAATGGCCTCACATGAAACTGTCTATCACATCCTGGATTTCTGTCCAGTTCTGTGGCATCTGAGACACCCCTTGAGAGGGTCCACACCTAATGCTTTATCATAACCTACTCCTATTACAGTCTGAGAGCTCTGCAAGTGCTCTTCACCTCTGTGTGTTCAGCAATCACTGCTATCCCTAAAAGGCCTCCATCCCTGACATGAAACACTAAGGCCATTTTGTGCCAGTAAAAAAGCACCTGTTGCGTGGTTGGAAGGGACAGTAAAGGCTTGCTGTCATGTCATAGTCCTAGACAGTGCAGTTAGCCTAGGAATGATCGTGACTAAAAGCAACTGATTTACCCTGTGGAAAATTATTAAAAAATTTTGTGCTTACCATTGGCCTTATGAATGCTGTCATGCACTGTCATGAGGAGAGTGCCTTTAAATAGTTCCTGAGATTTCCTGTGTTTGTGGCTATTTCCCATGTTTCAGAAGCCATGTTTCCCATGTTTCAGGAGGATCCTGCTCAGAAACATCATGTGAATCATTAGCTATTCACAGTGTATCTTGATAAAAGGAGCATTTCCCACGCAGGAAGTATTTATCTAGGAAATGTAGTAATTTGTTCTTCTTTGTGCTCATGTAATTCGTCTATAATACAAAAGTGTGTGCGATCAAAAGATTTACCAACTACATCGATAGCTAAAAAGTCAGAAAAATAGATGTGTAACCTGACAGGTTAGACACTATGTTGGGTCTCTCCACACCCCTCGCCTAAGAAAGTGAGGTTATAGAATCATAGAAAAATTCAGTCTGGAAGGGACCTTGGGAGACCATCTAGTCCAATCTCTTGCTCAAAACAGGGTTATCTTCAAAGTTAACTCCAAGGCCTTGTCTAGTTAAGTTTTAAATATCACCATAGATGGACATTCCCCAGCTTTTCTGGGCACCTCTTCTAGTCCTGCACAATCCTTGAAGGCAAAACTTTTTCCTTGTTCCCTACCAGAATTTCCCTTGCTGCAATTTGTGTCTCTGGCTGCTTAGAGATACTCTTATATACTGGATGCTGTCCAGTCAAGCTGTTCCATGCAGGAGTGAGTGTGTCTCAGGATCCTGACTGACACAAACCTGAGAAACTAGGTTGTGCTGAGAAACTAGGTTTTGCTGAGAAAGAACATAACAAGTTCCTAACTGTTAAAATATCTCTTCACCCATTCTTTGGCCCATAAGTGATGTTTCCTTTACTGGGAACTGCATCAAAATGCCAGTACTCACCAGGAAGAATGAACTAACAAATGGAAAGTATAACACGAGGCTTGGTCTTCAGCCCAGTATAACAAAAGATCGTGTCATCAATACAATGTCCCTTTTTCCTAGCTCAGAAGTGAACCATCTCATTTTTTTACACAGACAGGTTTACTGCTTCTTACGAAGTATTTCAGAACCTCAAAGGCAGTAATAACGTAGTTTCACGATGACTGTTATATAAATCAATACTGGAATGTCTGCTCAACTGAGGCACAAAAGGATTAATCCTTGTTCTCCTCTTACCTACCAGTATGCCACCTTTTCCATGCTCTAGCATACCTGCAAATCTTCATGCTGAGGTGGTTTTCCATAGTGGTCATAGCTCTACCCTGTGGCTGTATTCATCCCGTCTTGCTGAAGAGTTCCAGGATAATGATGTATTAAAGGCAGGGCAACATGTCTGAAGTCATGTCTATGGTCCCAGTCCAGAGCCTTGATCACCACAAAATAGTTATTCTTCCCCCAACTTGATATGTAACCTCAGTACAGTTTATCTGCGTTAAATGTACATCTTCTTCACTGAGGATAGATTGCTACTAAGTTTCCTTAGCAAATTTTTTGGTTTTCAGTTAAACTTTTTACTTATTGTAAAACACAAGCTAAATTGTCACAGAAGTCCTAGTATACCACAAATGCATAGTAAATTATCTCTCTGCTTAAACGGGCTTAGTAATTACAACCCAATAAGTGTAAGGAAAATGCAGGCTTTGTCTGTATGCTACCCAATTATATGAGCATTTAATCAATTTGAGAGATTAAACATAAGGCATTAACAAATTAAACAATGTATATGGAAGGGAGAAAAGCACCAGGTGCAAGGTTTGCTGCCATTCCTGTACTGAACCATTTCAGTATTTGGGTCAGCAATCAAAGCAAACTTTAAAACATTCCACAGCTAAATTATCCAATAAACCAATATGAGTTCAGTCTTTTGCTCATCTACAGGAGCTTGTGATTAAGACAACCCCCATAGGAGTTACATCTTAGTTAGATGTCCATTTTCTAGCAAAACTTAGCAATCTTGGGTTAAAGATAATGGACAAAAGTGAGAATGGTATTTTTTAAAAAAAAGTATGTAATTTTTTATCATTTTATTCTTTCCTGGGTGGCTTCAGATTAAACCACTGCAGTCTTGATAATGAGACACAGTTTTATGAGATGAATTTATCTCAGCTGTACCATCTGAAAGCACAGTGGTTGTGGTCAAGGCCTGATTTGCTTTGCATAGCCATAAAAACAGAACAAAGCTGGTGAAAGATATTATTCATACGCAGTGGCAGAGCCAAATACAGAGAGTATGAATTCCTGTGACCTCAGCAGGCTTTGTGGTATTGAGTTCATCTGTTCACTGTACTACTGTGAAGGGTACCTTACCTGTGCCCGTTTGCTCATATGTCTGTGCTCTGCATCTTGACGTCTTCAGACATTCTTTTCAAATTAACACCCATAAGGCTATGTAAGTTCCATTTAAGCAGTGATTTTCCTGCAAGGGGTCATAGAATAGTTTGGGTTGGAAGGGACCTTTAATGATCATGTAGACCAACCCCACTGCAATGAGCAGGGACATCTTCAACTAGAACCAGGTGGCTCAGAGCCCTGTCCAACCTGACCTTCAATGTTTCTAGGGATGGGGCATCCACCACCTCTCCAGGCAACCCGTGCCAGTGTTTCACCACCCTCACTGTGAAAAATTTAGATCCTAGATCTAGTCTGAATCTGCCCTTTTTTAGTTTAAAACCACTACACCTTGTCCTATCGCTACAGGCCCCGATAAAAAGTCTGTCCCCGTCTTTCTTATAAGCCCCCTTTAAGTACTGGAAGGCTGCAATAAGGTCTCCTCGGAGCCTTCTCTTCTCCAGGCTGAACAACCCCAACTCTCTCAGCCTGTCCTCATAGGAGAGGTGTTCCATCCCTCTGATTGTTTTGGTGGCCTCCTCTGGACGCTCTCCAATGTATTTCCTGTGCTGAGGGCTCGGGTATGTTTGATCCAACTGCAAAGCACCATGAGTCAGCTGGAAACGCAATCCTAGTCAATTAAGAATAGAGACACTTAAGTATTATAAAGTTCAGTTTTCTTTGTAATTACTTACTTTTTAGCTATTTTTAAATTATATTTATTATTTCCTTTTATTTCAGAACACGTTAAGCTTCAAGAACCTTAACAAATCTCATCTATAGCCAAATACACATTTTTTTTCTCTGTTTTCATCCAGCCACAAGAAATGTAGGGCAATTTCTTGTCTCCTTCAAGTATTTATAAAAGAAACCATATGATCCTGCAAATGTAGCAGAAGAGATTTTTTGTGGTCCAAATGTCCAGAATACAGATCATGTTTCATGACTGAGACAGTATTTCAGATTAAGCCATTTCACATTTTAATTATAGTATTTATTAGAAATACTGTTTGTAAAGTTCTTTTGTATTTTCAGAAAGTATGCTTATGGTGGTGTCCAAAAGAATAATTCAAATAGCTTTTCTTCTTCACCCTTTTTTCTCTCCCCATGACTAATGTCTTAAAGCTTACTTAAACTTTGAAATAGGAGAAACACAAATTGTTCCTTCTATTTCAAGAAAAAGCTAGAAGAAGTCTTGGTACAAAAAATGAAACAAACTTTAAGGAAGTCCTAAGGTCTGGCACTATCAGAAGGCGGGAAATGCAGCATTCAAACGAAATGTGAACCTCAGATCTATCATCTGTGATAGTCCAAACTCTTTCTCCAATTTCACCAGGCTTTGAAAATTAAAAAAAACAAACAAACAAAAAACCTGGACAAAATGTTCATGATTTTTTTCTCTATTTTGGGGTAATTGGAAAGCAGATTTCTTTCTGGCAGAGCAGAGACTTCATTGACCAGACTCAGCTGTGCAGCGCTCCATGGCCCTCAGCCCTGTGCTGGGTTGGTGAAGACAGGACCAGCCACAACCTCACGGCCACCAGGCAGCCCCCAGGGCCAGCTGGGAGGTCTGCCCACCTGTGGGCAAGGTCCAGTTCCATGCCCAGTATCATTCCTTAGATACAGGCAGCACAGACCCTAGGAGGGAGGTGAAAAGGTTGCAAAGGCTGTGGGTTCCTGTGTGAGGTTTCCTCCTCCTCTAGTGTCACAGGATTCGGGTCTCTACTGACCAAGGTCAGACCTGAAATCCCAGAAGCAACTACTGAAGGTGGTACTCAGGTAACAACACCAGCATTTCACCCTTTTTGGTAGCAGCCATCCGTCCCAGGGAGGCATCCTGGATTCCCAGTGCAGTGCCTGCTCACTTGAGTTACACTATTTTCTTTCTACCACACAATTTGAGATTTGCTTTTACAAATTTTTCAGAATGTATATTAATTTCTTATTTCTTGTCCAAATATTGATCTGTAGTCAGCAAATATTTTCTTTCTTCTGATTATATGTAGTCCTCACATATTTACAGAGACTGTTAGAAGGGCTTTTACCCTGTAGGCAGAAATTTAGTCTTGCAATCAGTCATACATTAAAATTTTTCTTTCAGAAAACAGGAATTCTTTGCCTGCAGTTGTGGGGCAAGGCACTTTAAATACAAAAATAAATAATTATGTAAAAAAAAATCAACAGTTGGCTTAAAAATAGACCTCCCAGATGTATTACAGAGGTGTTTTCCTTGTCATGTCTTTGAAACACGTTTTATAACCATCTACATAGAAATAGCTCCAGGCTAATGGTTATAAGGCTCTAAAGAATATGAGATTAATTTTCTCAAGACAATTTAAACCAAGTGCAATTCATATCAAATGGCAACATACTGTCTTAGCTAGCACAGACACCAAACATCAATGGTCTCGTTTTCTCATCACAAACTGCTAATTAAAAAACCCCAAATCTATGTCATGCTCCCTTGTTAAGAACAAACAGTTCATTTAAATAGGATTCATGGCTTTAATGCCAAGTTTGAGATCCTGAAAATTTAATTTCTGTGTGAGAGGAAGAAGTGTGCTTTTATTTCCTTGCCTAAATGCGACTGCCCTCGTTTTATAAAAGGAGCCTCCAAACCACGGTGGAACTTCTTCCTGTGGTGTCCCAGACAACCTACCATGGTGACAGTGGGAAGAGACGGGGTGTGTTTCCTTTCCAGGTATTACTGCGGCTGCAGAGCACCCGTGCACAGCGGGCTTCTTCGGAGAGCTTCTATTTCTCCAGTACAGACCTTTCCTGCCACTGAAGGGCTGCACCTCTTCTTCCACCATGGGATACCTCAGCTGCATCAGCCGAGATGGGCCGTGGTGCACCAGGACACAGCAAACGCTGATCGGCTGGTTTTGACCCCTGGGTGTGTAATTCTGTCTTAGCCTAACACGGGTGTCAGCACCCTTCAGCAGCACCCGTGGTCCTAACTCCCCGTCCCTCATGGAGGGGTGATCTAGCGGGCTTTCCCAGCTGCTTACAGGAAAACTGTTCTGCCCGTTGTGGGGATGGGAGCGGAAAGTCAACTGTTGGGAAGAGGCTTGAGGGGCTGCGGATGTCCTTCTGCACTCATATAGGTTGGTCTGTCCCCTCAGAGCAAAGAGAGGGGACTCCAGCCCAAGTGCAGGCAGACCCCCGGGACCACCAGGCATCGAAATCCACTAATGCAGGTCAGAGGCTGCTCCATACTGAAGCCTGCTTTAACTGTGCAGGGGAGATTTGGGCTAAGACACAGACACAAGCTAAATAAAACAGATTTTTCCTTTCCCTGTCAAGATGGTGAAAACTAATTTTAAAAGTATGTGCTCGTTATGAGCCTGACCAAGAGCCTGTTGGGCGTCTTCCTAATTAATTCAATAACCTTGGGTGGGGTCTTGGACATTTTGGTTACCTTTTTCTGCCAATGTGGTCAGCTGCTTCCTCTGTGGCGATGTGTGAGCCTGCGGGAGGGAGAGCGAGCCTGGGGACGGCATTGGCACGTACATCTTCACTGCCTTGGAATTCAGCAGGGCCTCAGCAGACTATTTAGCAAGCCACAGGGAACCACAGAGTAGGCACTTGTGGGTATTATAACTAGGAGTAAACTAAGGAGAGCATTTGGACAAAGAGGGAGGCAGAGTGAACAACCACAGGTAAACTGCTCAAAGCCACAAACCTGCTGCACAGCACCTGGCTCCCAAAGCTCCTCTGCTCCTGCCATTCCCCCTACCCCGGGGGCTGAAACCAGGAGGAAGCAAGACACTGGGTCACTGTACAAGGAGGCTGTGGTAGACACACAGGTGGTGGTAGAGAGAGGTAAGAACAGTAGACAGAGCAACCACGGCTGCTGGAGAGAATGTGAATCCTTCCCCACTTTGTGGCTGCTAGTGGGTCAAACACTGGGGGAAGCAGTCTCTGCCTCAGCATCTGAACGTCCTATCTCCTTTCCAGTGGTCAAACACCGAACATGAAGTTCCTCCCCGTTCAGCTATCCATAAAGACCTAACAGCTCTGTTGCAAATATTATTCTGTGATTAAAAATGGAAATCCTGAATTATGTATGGGCCCTTCGCCTGAGCGGGTGTTTCGGGACCAAGCCCTAGTTTACTAGGAGAAAATTAGAATAACGTCAGAGCTATTATCTCCCTGGGACACATGCTTGAACCCATTTATCTGCTAAGTTTCTTTCTGCTTTCCAACTAAAGACAGCAGGACATGCACATCCCCAGGGGGAGAGGGTGGAGGAAATAAAAGAGGTTATTCTCACAGAGGCAGTAACCTGCAAAATCTGCAAAGCTGCCTTCATCTTTTCTCTTTGCTGTCCAACTTTTCAGAAACTTAGGTCAGCTGTTGGTGTTTTCCGTTAGGCTTACAGTCAAAATAAAGGGAGATAGTGACTGAAAGAGAAAGAGGGGGAAGAGAAGGGACCAACGATATTTATTTTATAATTTCAAAAAGGATTATGTTAAATTCAGGGTTTTTTTCTGCTTCCCCAGTTTGCTAACATTTACATTTAATCTCACTTTGATACTTACCAGCATCTGCTTCAGCATAATCTGTCTCCTTTCCTCATTTTCCCATTTTGACTAAAATGTGGCATAATCATTAGATCCAGCTCTTAAAGGTACAGGGTCACATTTTGCTTTTCCCTTAGTTATACTGGCAACAGTCAGCATTATGTGAGGAGGCAGAGGGACCTTTTAGAAGGGAAATGTAAATAATTTTGGAACACTCCACACATCCTGTCCTGCTGTTTTCCTGTGATGATCAAGAAGCTATACAGCTGACAAAAGAAGGTTACCTAATAGTGACCTTAACAGTGATACAGACTCTACATTCGGAGATTACTGGGGCATAGAAGTCATGTCAAGAGGACTGTGTCTGGACATTTTTTCCTACTCTTTTTTTCAAGTGCTGTTTGGTTCCTGAACAACCTCTTAGCACACACAATGCACAACACTCTTGTTATCACTGTAGTGGTACCTACCTTTCTTCAGATAAAATTTGCCACACGTGCTTTCTGTATCCAAACAGCCCTGCACCATTTTGTCAGCACAAGGCATGAGATCTGTCCTCGAGGGGAACCAGTTCCAGGACAGTGAGGCTAAGGAGCTCCCAGCTGCACCAGCCTGACCAGCTGAATGGCCGGGAAGACAGACCAGTTAAGGGTCCCAGGGTTGTGATGAGGCTACAGGAGCAGCCTGCTTAGCACACTGTGCCAGGATGGATTTTCTGTATTTTTTTAATCAACGCCAGCCATAGTCTACAGTTTGGCTCAAACCTTTGCTTCCGTGCTACAACTGCACATGCATGTCAGCATGTTACCTCTTCCACATTTCTTCTCCTGTGCTCTCTTCTGCCTTTTACTGTCTGCCCTGCAGCACTGCACCATTGGGGTTATCTCCCATTGCACCTCTGCATGCTCTCCTGACCACCTTATTTCTGCATGAGGGCACTGTAAGAGCTTTCCAGCCTCTGCTACATCAGTTAGGCCCACCGTGCCAGCAGTGTTGCACAGATGTCCTACTGTGGGCTCCTACAAGTGGGGACCTAGTGCAAACTGTGGGATGGGTCCGGTGTGGTTTTGCCGAGCTCCCATCGTACCTTCCTCTGACTCTGTTGATGGCACCTAGCCTCTGCAGCCTCTAGGCCCAACGCATTTGTCTTTCCTGCACTCTGGATAACCGCACCACTGCATCCTCTCGATGCTGAGCTCTTCCAGGCAGATCCACATTATTAGTCACAAATTCTGCTTGATGAAACCTAGTGTCTGAAGCCTGATTTAAAGACAGGATGCCAGTGCCTTGTGAACACAGATGTATGACAGACAGAGAGATAGGCATCTTGTTTTGCATTAGGCATTTGCAGGTTTCTCCAAAGAACATATTCATAAAATGGGTATCTAGATAAAAAACTACCACTGCTTTCTGTGGAGCCTGACACAACGATTTGGCTCCAAGAGAAGCCAGTCTGGAAGCATTTCTTCAACTGTTTGCATAATCCTTTTGAGCTCTGTGAGCTCAACTAAAAGAAATATTAAATCCAAACCATTCTTGGTTTGGATTTTAGTACCCAGACCTCACTTAATGAGGTTTATTAAGCCTAGTTGTGCTTATCGTATGTCCTATTACAGGCGCACAATTAATGCTGAGTGGAAACCAGGCTTCCTGCCCTGCAAGTTTTTCCATTGTCAAAAATGTTCTGCCTGCGTTAAGACAAATCCAACACCTTACAGAGAAAGAGGTTCGACTTTGCTTCTCTTCTTTTGTTAAAGTGGTTTCACTTTGTGTAAGTAGTTGCTCATTAAGAAGAAGAGTGAGGAAGGCATTAACCAGGGTTATAACATTCTCATGGGATGTGGAGGAGCCAAGCTAGGATCCCTGCCTCGGTTAATATTGGTTTGCTTGAAGGAAGTGGAGTGCTTACAATGGAGGAGCCTGAAGGACTCTCCTCCTGTAGTCAATAGACAGATAAGGCTCTTGTCTCAGGTGTGGGAGTTACAAGGACTTGAATCCAAGTTTTCCATACCTTGTAGCAATGCCCTGTAAGATTTCACTCATCCACTGAGGACTGGGTGCTCTCTCAAGTTTGCCCAACAGTTCCCTCTGGGGTTTAGAAATGTTTCCTCGCGGAATTGGTGCACACGTTTTCCCATACCTCGGAAAATTTCAGTGTCATTTAGCTGATGTTTTCCAAGAAGAAACATACTCATCATACAGTTCCCTACCACCTCTAGATTACCCGAATCTCATTGACTTCGCTGTTTAGAAAAGGGAGACAGTACTTTCTCCCTCTCTTCTGCAGTATGGCTCTCATTATGTGTAAACACTTTTCGTGTTTTAGCTACAGGTGACGTACAAGAAATGCGGTCGGTGTAGCCCCCATTACAGGTTTTGCTGTTGTGTACTACAGAAACAGTTGGGAACAACAGTAATGGTTCAGGTCCCACTGAACTAAAGCACCTTGGCAATAGGGAATTGTTTAGCTTACAGATGGGAGCTAGGTCTCTCCTAGTGTGGCCAGTACCATTAGGTAACTGTAGGTTTGGTGCAAGTCTGGAGCTAATTAGACTGTTCTCTTGGTCTCTTGGCACTTGATAGCACAGTCCAGAATGCAAGGAGCAGCTGATACAGCTGCTGATGAATGACAAGTGCAGACATCGGAGAGGGAAGGTCGCTGCAGTGCAGGCGATTCTGTAGTCTCACGCTTCACAGGTATGAGAGGCAGCCTTCAGCTTTCCCTCTTGCCGAGGGAGCTGCTCCAGAGGGCATGCTCTCTCCCTCCATATGCATACACACACATGCATATATGCTTATATGTATAGTTCGTCAAGGGGAAAAAAAAAGGGAGGTAAGAATTTGCTGGGTTTTCCATTACGTTTGCTTTCAAGATTTTGTGCCAAGCTGAGGAAGGAAAAAAGTGAAAGCACTTCAGAGAGAAACCAGCCCACACCCTTCTCAGCGACAAGAAAGGTAATTTGGTTGTGTTGTCACCCGTGCACTGTGCTGTACACAGTCAAGAAATCTTGGCAAATAATAAGAGCACTACACTACTAATTTTGGCGGTTTGTGGGTGCTAGGCACAAGAGAGGCGGGCCGCTCTGGGAGGGATCAGATAAATGTAGCAGGCAGCAGCAGCACAAGCTAGATTTTCCCCCGAGGCAACGTCTGACACAATTGGCAGCTCATTTCTCCTGCTCTTGGATGTGAGCTGCTTCTGAATGCCTCCCTTGTGCTAGGGCTGGTGCTGAGCTAAATGTGGGCCTGGTGCCAATGATTACAGTTGCCATTAGCTGGAATATACATTAATTTGAGAGGTTGTGGACCTCGCCAGTGAGGGAATAGCCTGTTGTATGCATCCATTATTTTTCTGGAAGAGAAAGAACTCTGTTGTGTGCCTATTATTCACTCACACAATCTGTTTGTTTGGTTTTCTTTTGGTTTTTTTTAGGAAACTGGCACTACTGAAAACAGTTGTATAAAGGCCCTGGGCCAGTTTCATCACCTCACTGTAGCGTTTTAGGTTGTTAAGCAACGTGGCACTGGGTGGCTGCAGCCTGCTGGGGATGAGGACGGACCCCAGCAATAGGCGGCTCCTTGAGCCTGGCAGGATGGCCGGGAAGTTTGCATTAAATCTGCCCCACCGCGCAGGTACACATACGGCGAGAGGACACCCTGTGAGCCTCAGCAGAGAGAGAGGGATCACAGCTGGGCAGAAAATCTTTTGAAACCTGCAATGGTTAAAAGCAGCTGTGAGAGCTCTTTTGAACCCAGGGCATTACCCATGGTCTACATTCACCTTTACTCCTTTATCCCTGCACGAATCTGCCATCCTGGACAGATTTTAGCTATAAGCATGAGTTGTTAAATCAATGAAGCCTAAGATACAGTCTAGGGCTTTAAGATGTTATTCACCCTACAGCTGTTTATCCAGAAAAAAACTGGTTCACAAGTGGGAAAAATGTGCCTTGAACAATTATCCAACACTTCATGTGTTCAGGGTATTGATTGCTACTTTAGTCTGTGCAGCCTAGGAGATTTAATTCATTCTGACCTCCTTTTCCTCTCCAACCTTTGTGTTATTTTCTGTGCTGCCAGTAAACCTGTGTGTCTCAGCTCTTATCATTATGATCAAGTTGGTGTTTCACAAAAGGGAGCTGAGGAAAAGCCTGGGAAAGTGAGGAGCTAGTACCCACTGCCACTCTTGTGTGTCCTCACAGCCTCCCACCACCAAAACAGGTATCTTGATTTTTAACTTGGAGAAGGTGGTCTTTTTTTCACCTCCTAAGGCTGCTAAACAAATCTGTTTAAATATCTCTGTTGGTTAGGTCATTCGGGAATGAATCAGGATGTGACCTGTTTGAATAAAACAAAGTGAAAATTCTTTTCTCTCTTCCTTCGTCTTTTTGGCTAACTACAATCAGAGGGACAGTATGGTGGATTGATTGGACCCTCAGCAGCAGTGAAGGCTCATGCATGCTTAGTATGGCACAGACAGTCTCTGACCAAAATATTTTACAGTTAAAAGATATAAACAGATGAGGAACAAGGGCAGCGTTTTCTTCCCTTTTCTGCACAGAGGGAACCGAGGCAGAGAAAAGTCAATGGTTTACTCAAAGTTTGCCTTTTGCCTGAAGTCTGCATCATACAGAGAAAGAAACAGCAGGGTCCTTAAATTCCTCTTGAAGACCTTTGCCACAAAGTTGTTCTCGTATTTGAAAACTTTGCTGCTTCAGAAAATGATTAATTGCTTCTCTGGAGGTCTGACAGCCAAGCATACTGGTAGCATGGGAAAGTAACTCTTGCATCTGTGAAGATGTGCACATTCTCAGTGGATCTCAGGTGTCAGGCACACATCAGGCCTCCCATTTCTTGAGGGTGTTTTGACTACCTGCATCCTCCCTACCTGCAAACTGGTTTAAGGGACTTACTTATGCAACTAGAAACCAGAAAGATTTCATTTTGCAGTAGAAATGCAATTGCTTTGTGATTCCTCAGTGTAAAAAAGCTTGATGAGGTGGGAAATGCTCATTTTGCAGAGGAGAGTGTTCAGTCTACAGACTAGGGTATCTTAAGGTTCAGACTTTGCTTTGCAGGTCACCTATTCCATCTCTCATTGGTTTGCCCACATGGCTGCTCAAGGAGAAAAGAAGAGCTGGACCACGCTTTTCCCTCTGTCTGGAGGGAATGGGTTGAGTTGTCCTCTCATCTCACTCCTGTTTTAAATCATCTGCACACCCCTGAAGAGCCCCACCAGTGCTCCACTGGAGTAAACAAATGGGAATATCAGTGTGTTAACCGGCAGAAGCAGTAGGTGGAAGAAGTTTTCAGAGCAGGATCAGCTGGGATCTAAATTTCACATTGTGCTTCCCATTGACTCAAATTTAACCTCAGGCCTTTTAAAAAAGAGCCCAGCTCTTTTCAGTTGTGTGCTGATGCCATAACTTCATCTGCATCTGGCACTCATTCTTAATCCCACCCCTCTTCTGTCATCCTCTTTGTATGATCCAGCCTCATCCCACTCCCGTTTGACTCTACGTAATGTCACTGCACTACACCCACCTCTAACACTATCACCACATAATCCATCTTTACTGTGTCTCTAATCTCTTAGTTTTATAATTACTAGCGAGAACCTTTGTCTGTCTCTCTACCCTAGGACAATTTCCATCCACAATTTCAACTAACTGATGAATCTACGGTTATACGCTAAAATAAAACATAAAATCTATAGAAAGCTCTGGTCTGGCTGTTCTTGGTAATGACTTGTGGTAATGAGCTTACATTTATCATTTGGTGTTTCTCCCTGCTCTAGAGAAGACATCAGTTATTCTTGGGTTTGTATTGTCAAGCTGGTTTTGTTTTGTTTTGGATTTAACATTTCATGGCTATATTTATTGAATAAACTTTTTTTCTGCTGTTCTGAGGCTTTAATCATAAAACTCCCCCATGAATGTTCACTGCTGTCATCATTGACTTTCTAGGCTGAAAAGCAGGAAATTCTGTGCATAGCTGACCTTCTTTTATGATATTAGCAGTGATTTGTGACAGAAAATTTTTGTCTGCTTCATTTCAGACCTCATCCTACAGTAGCACTGCTAACAGCATTTTCTGTTGCTTAACTGCAAGTCATGGCTTTGGTGTTTGCATTGGCTTCATGCCACTGGAGCTTACACTGGCGGCCAACAGGTTGCAAAGAAGCAGAACTGATGGAATCTTTGAAAAGTTTAATTTTCCAAAAGGGTTATGCTGCATTACTAGACCATCAAGGACTACATGCTTATAAGCTGGTATAAATCAGCACAGATTCTCTAAGGTAGGCGTAGCTCTAGTGATTTACATCAGCAACTGCCCTAGCAGCCACCAGGAAAATTAACAGTCTGTATTTTATAAGGTGCAGCACAAGAAAGAAGTCAGACTCCCATCAGTGACTTTCCATGCTAGCTGGCTGCTGTATCTCCGTGCTCCTTCCCTGGGGGTTGGGGTGAGTAGCACCACCTTGACTGATGCTTGAGGAACTGAACAAAAAAACCCTTGCATATTGTCTTGAAAATTTTTGGGAAAAAAGTGGCATCCTTAATTTTTATGTAGTGCGACACACATTTGACCAAAGCAGACTTAGTAGCACATCAGTTTTATGAAGTGTTGACTTAGGAGAGACCCTGTCTCAGCATTGCTGGGCTTAGCTGTGAGCATGCTTAACTTTAAGCTATATTCATAGCCCCAGTTTCAGTATCGAGGCTATCTGTACAGAATCTGGGGAGAAAGCCTGATATCTGAGAATGATTCACATAATCCAGGCTGAAATACAGAGACTATCTAAGCTCGTCAAAAGGAAATACCAAGGAGAAAGGGGCATATTAAATTCCGTGTCTCTGGAACTTAAACCTAGTGGGAGTTATTTGTCTCCGCTCAGGTTTTCATTGTAAACATGAATCCTCTCCTGACTTTTTATGTCTAAAATAGGAGAGGGATCTCAGTTAATTAGTTAGTGTACTTGACCAGGATCCAAGAACCTGGATTCAAATACCTCTTCTTCCTGAGGCAACTTGAACTTTCATCTTTTATATGAGCCTGGTGAATAATGAAATATCAATGGAATGTATCCTGCTTCCAAATAAAAAAGATGAGTAGGTAGTAAGACCTGCATCTCATGTGTGAGTGCTGTGATCATGGTGAAAGAGTCATCCCTGCACTCCTCTGTGCCAGAACAAGTATTTAATTACCTCCCTCAAATAGTAACAGATTCAGCAACAGAGCTGAAAAGCTCCATCCCAGAAGATCCTGTAATTCAGGTCTTAGAGTCATCTCTCATGGTATGTATTCACATCTCCTCAGGCAGAGAGAGGATCTGAGCCAGGACACCTTATAAAGCAGGTGACTTCTCAAATAACCAAGTCACAGGATAAAATATGTGACCCATCTGCTTCCTGATTATGTGGAAAAAACCTGAAATGTGCAACATGGGACTTGAGAATAGGCATTTGCAGTCATATATTTTTGTAAATACTAAGGCAAGTCTCAATATTTTGTTTGAAATATGAAATAGGATGTGAGCAGCTTAATAGTTCAAGGTAGATACAGTGATACAAGCATTTAAGAAACCCCACGGGGGAAGTTTAGGAACACAAGGAGTTCAGATATCTGCAAAGCTGCATGGGCAGAATTTAAATTTCGGTTATTTAAATGTAGATCTGTAAAGTACCAGCTCAGCATCTCCACGCTCTTGTGAATGTGAGCTCAGGCAGCTAGATCAAGGTAACAAGGAAGCTCTGGGCAGAAGGACAACTAAAAGATGCCTCAAAGCCCCTTCCAACTTCCAACTCCATTGCACTATATGGCTATGTAAGGTCCATCCTGGCTGCCATTGCTTTGAGGCTTGGAAATTATGCCATCCAAACAGTTGCCGCAGGAAGCTGCAATCTCAGCTGAAGGGCCAGCAAGAGTCATTATAGATAATAAGGTTCAAATGACAGTAGTCCAGTTTTGAAATAACTCCTTTGCTTCTTCTGTGAGCTTGTGTACAGCTATTTTTTTCTCTCTTTGTGCTCCTAGTTACAAGGTATTTCTTGGCCTTTTGTGGAAGTTACTTTCTCTTTTTGGTTGATGGCACTGGTGCTGTGTGAGCTGCTACACTGCCAGATCAGCTCTTAGTTTCTATCCCCAGCTCTATCACCAATTCAATGAGTGAGTCCCTTCGTGTGTGTCTCCATTTATCCATCTCTATGGTGGGAAGGAGACCAACGCCTGTGTCGTGCACCAATATTGTTCCACCGTGCTGGCATGCCAGCAGACAGATGCTTCACTGCCTATGGTGCAGGGCAGGGCTCTGGCTGCAGAGCAGAGTTTCTGGTTCAGAAGAACTTCCCCACACACACTCTGTTTTCTGTTTGAACCAGGGCAAATCTAAGAAATATCTGTCTGTTTGATGGAAGATTTGCAAGGGACTCTCACAACGAGTGAGGTGTCAACAGAGACTGTAACCCCACCTTGGCAGAAGCTCATCAAAGGCAAAGCTGAACTGACATCATGAGCTGGTATTCTCCAGTGAAAAAGAGGTTATTTTTCTTAAATGACCCAGAGGCTGATGATCTTGGCTCACCCGTTGCCTTGTTTCCCCTTCTATACTCTTTTTAGATTATAGGTTATTTCACAGAATGAACTACTAAAGACGACACATAGAGGCACCTCACCTGAAGCACTGGTCACTCCAGACCCTGAAAAATACAGGTTTTCTACAATCCCAGCCTGCTGAAGTTGTCCTTTCACCGTGACACCATCTGTGATGAGAAGGAAGGACAACTTTGGAGTACCACCACCACCTCTCTGCTCTCTGGGCCGCAAAAAGGCAGCTGGCAGCTTCCCTGTTCAGTCTTCACCCACTTCTTTCCTCCATGCCCTATTTCCAGGTTTCTTATAAAAAGACTCTGTGGGAGTAGCAGTATGTACAGACACTGACTGATAGCATTAGAATGGAGGAATCAAATGGAAAAGCTGCTCCCTTGGTATCTAGTCATATCGCTGAGAGTTGCATCAATGTCCGTTCTCACCTCAAACAGACTGCCAGAGGCAGCAGCCAGGCGCACCTTTCCTGTGCCTGAAAGGTCTTGCACATACTAGGAGCACTGGAGGACTTGCAGCTCCAACACCTCAATTTTTGAGAATGGGTAGAACATAAGTATCCACCGTAACATAACTGTGACCGTATCTAGCACTACACTGATTTAAGACCTGAATACTGACCAGCCAGCAGACCAGCTCTCATCCTCCTGGCTTCAGCAGTATGACACGCTCTCCTACCGGACACATGTTCAGGATGAATTCTTCACCGTAAAGCTCCTCTGCTTGATGCTTCCAAAGCAATCTAGGAGTGTTTAATATTTATATATAGTGAGGATTTCTACCCTGCTTCAACATTCATTATAGTTGCAGTGATTCAAACCTCCAGCATAGGCAGAAACTGCCTTGAGCTGAAACTGAACAATTATTTAATAAAATATAGTCATGAGATGAATAGAAGCTGTATAGCTGAAGTGCCCTGAGCAAGCTTGGGAGATTTATTTCCTGGCTTCATCTGGAGGGCCTTTTAATAGGGAGAATATGACTCTCTCTGTGTATATACACCCATATGGGAGAGAAAAAGTTCTACAGTTTTAAAGGGGGGAAAGGGGCATTTAAGCTTCTTGAGGAGATGCCACAGGGAAAGAATTCTTTACTTTACATGGAACTGTTATATTTACAGCCGCATTTCCTGTAAGAAAACAGATGGGAGTGCATCATTCACAGTCTTAAAGTCAAGTTTGCCCTACAGTTGTGGTACACGTAGAAGGCAGTCAAAGCTGGAATGCCTGAAGATTGCACCGAGGAGTGGGGCCTTGACCCACACATGGGGAGAGTTTGTATTTGGGCTGAGATAAGGAAGAGGCTGCTAGAGAGGGTGCTCTAATCAGATGCAGATTAAGGACAAATAAATAATAGAATAAAATAAATCATATATAATGTAGCTTCCGAGCAACATCTCCAGGGTCTGAAAAAGGGGAGGTCAGTAATCATTCATACTCTCATATCCCTTTGACCTGTATGCCAGCCTTATCACACATCTCTTCTGTCTCTCTCAATTGCTGCTCTTCTGTTGCTCCTAGGGTGCTTGCTCCAGAGGCTGGATGTGGAGGGGAAGATTAGGCAAGGAAATTCTTGGGATTTTTCTCTTCTCCCTTTCTAGGCTGGATATATTAAGCAGTGACAATGAACAAGCAGAGGAAATGTCCTGTTGCTGGCAGTCGGGAGGCAGAGCCATCCTACAGGGCTCTTTCTACGAAAGAGTTCTGATTCTGGTTTGCGGGGGGATGGAGCCCATCTGGCCTCCTTCATCCCCTCTTATTGGCTGCTCTTTCCTTAAGTGTGAACAATGAAATGATACAGCACCTCAAAAGAGTTTCCACCCCTCCCTCCCCAAAGACCACTGAAAATGTGTTCCCTTGTTACCCCACAGGATTTTAAGTTTCCTTGTAATTTTCTTTCATTTCTCAAGCCTGAAATGTGCATCCAAAGTGCTGTTTCTCCCTTGTCTACCTGACTTTCATAAAACACTGGCATAAGTTGCCCAGAGAGGTGGTAGATGCCCCATCTCTGGAAACATTCCAGGTCAGGTTGGACGGGGCTCTGAGCAACCTGGTCTAGTTGAAGATGTCCCTGCTCATTGCAGGGGGATTGGACTAGATGGCCTTTACAGGTCCCTTCCAACCCAAAGATTCTATGATTCTATGATCTTGTTCACAGACCCTGCTGACATTAAGATCATCGTGTCAGGGTAGCTAGCCTGATGTGGTTAAGTCAATGAAGCCTCCTATACCCACTGTGTTTGCTTGCTAGGGAGCTTTCACTAAGGTGGTTTACTAAATTCAAGCATACTTCCTCAAGGCCTCCCTACAGGCTGAAGTCTTTCCAGCAGGATTTATACCACAATGTTTTTCCCTCAGTGGTTGACAGATCATTATCCCCTTACTATGGTGCAACTTGCACCTTCTTAATGCAAATCATCTTGATGCATATCATCTCAGAATTGGCCATGCTGATGACTGGATCCACCTCCTCCAGAGAGCAATTCATCCCGTCCTGTGTGACTTATCTGAGCTGAGTAGGAATAATCATCCTCTTGTGGCATCTCTCTTTTTCTCTCCCCCCCTCTAGGGAACATAAAACTAGTTTACTCCAGCTCCACAATTTCCAGACAGATACACGAGTGAGCCCACTCTTAGCTTTAACCTTGCATTCTGATCCATCCCTAATATGTTATGGTAACAAAAATAGTATACAGCAAGAGAGTTAGTTAGTCACCCTCTGCTTGAATTATACCTTTTGTAGTCTCCCTGGCACATAAAACACTGTCTTACATTCATGTGCTGTTCATATGGGAGTAACCTGAGGCAGTCTGAGCATAGGAAAATCTGTACATGTAGGAAAAGAAGTGGAGTTGCTTTTAGCAAGACAACCTTATTTGACCCTCCTCCTTCCTTTACAGCTGGTGTTGAAGCTGGGACAGAGAAGAATGAGGGGCCTGAGGCTAAGGCCAGATGTTTGCATGAGGCATACAGGAGCTGAACAGGTTTTCTCCATGCCTTCCTGCCAGTGCCCATTAATTCTGAGCCACAGGGCCCTCTGTCATTCCAACTCTTGGTCCTTTCCCTTAATTCTTCTATTTATACCTTCTGAGCTGGAGTCTCCTTTCTTATGTGCCAGTTTTACACCAGCGTAAATCCATGGATGTCTGTGGATCTGTTCCTGGTTTACACTCACCTATAAAAGAAGAGAATTAGACCCATCAATTTGAGGCACCAAATGGAGCATCCCCTATTCCTCGATACTGCTAAATACTCCTTGTGTTCCTAGTTCTCATCGGTCTGTTCCCACAGACAGCAACCTGCTGCTATTCCAGTGCTGAGTTCCCACAAAGCACCCCCTGCGGCTGCTGTTGAGGCTGTGCCGGGGACGGTACATACCTGCAGCTTCCTCCATGCCTGGTCGCTCTGGGATAAGGGCTTCCAGCGTTGTCTTCCCTGGGGCCAGTGTCAGCAAGGAGACGTCCATCAATAGCTGCCTTTTTCAGCATCACCTCTCCACGTTCAGCCTAGCCGTTGTAGGTTGTCCTTAGGGTTGCTCAGTGTTCCCTGTAGTACCGTTGAAGAGAGCCAGTTGAGGGTTTGGACCTTCTTGTTCTCTGCACTGGCCAAATGGAGGAAAAGATCGGGACTTGTCTTGCAGAACTGAATTCTAAGTGCAGCATTATACGTTCTTAATAAAGGAGTGATTGTATGAATCACAGTAGCAAAATGTTCTTGCAGAGCACATGCCCCACTCCCTGACTTAAGCATCCAAGGGCAGCTGTACATCATTCCAGAAGAGGCTGTCGCCTTACACACGGGTTAGCGTATAGCCCCCCACATCACCGAGGAGTAGCTACAAAGCTAGGATTCAAGAGTGCCCTTTAATGAAGTTACTTGTGGCTGTTTATTGGACAGAAATAAATTCCAACTGGCCCATATAACAAATGAAACTCAACTACAAAAATGTAATGATATTTATTCGCACAGCTGCCAGCAAACTCACATGCACTATGAGTCATTCCAGATGTGGATAAAAACAAAGTCTGTCTGTGAAAGTAAGTTTCCTGATCCCGAGGAGACTTGGTTTGGGAGAGGAGCTGCACACTGACTTCAGCTGTACTCAGAAGAACAGACAGGTTCTCCTTAAAAGGGGGGGGGGGAGGAAAAGCCATTTATTTATTCCTGAAAAGAAAGGAGGTAGGAAATCAAAAAGCTACTCTACAGCTAGACTTACGTATTTTAATGAGAAGGATGCCCTGGAAGACTTTGCTGCTGCTGCTCTTCTATTACAGTGCTCATGCCACTGTGACCCACAGATGGAGCAGAGGTAAGATTTAAACATGAAAAACTACTTAAAAGAAAACTCTGAGTCTGTAGATTTAGTCTGAAATTATGTTCCATTATACATTTATATATGTATACATATATATACAATTTGTCCCTCCCAATTCTAGAATTCTTATTCTCCATTAAACATGTCAGTTAAATTATTATATGGACAAATAGAAAAATACACATGCATAAGTGCATAAAGATAAAATTATCTGTGTATTCTATTATAATACAAATATATATATAAAATATCCCAAGAACCAAAACTACATTCTTTTTTCACTTTTTGCTTTCTCTCTCCTTCTCGTTTTTCTCCTGCATTGACAAAAATTACAGGTCATGAATCCTTAAAGCAAAAGTCTTTGCAGTCACAGGTGGCATTATCTTCTGCTCCACCAGACAGATACCCGGTAATAGTAAAGACAACAATCCCTGGATTGTGCAAGGTGCCTAGGAATGCCTGCAAGCCTGCCCTGACAGACTAGCACATACAACATGGAGAAAGCTACCTGCGGTGTTAGCAGGCTTCAGCTGCCGACATGACAATGTATATTTGTGACATACTTGTATTCAAATGTGTGACAGTAACATAGGAAATGGCTTGGGGCTATTGGATTGCATAGAAGATGCTTGCTTAAAGCTAGTGATGATGTCCTTTCCCGTTTTTGTTTTATTCTCTTCTCCAATACTTGGCAGGAGATTGGTAGCTGCTGGAAGTGGAAAAAGGGAACGCCTCCCAAAAGATTTCTTTGGTTCTGACATTGAAACTCACAGATATTTAAAGGAACCAGAGTCTGTTAAAAAAATTAAGCAATCAGATGCCCCCCCGCCCCTTCCCGCCCCAATCTCACATGTCTTCCTCATTATAGCTGGTTCCTTTCTAGTCTGCTGTTTAGGTTTGGTTTTCATTTTGTGGGGGAGGCAATGGCTGAATGAAGCAATGAAGAGCTATGTAATTCTGCTAAGGGTGTATGAATCCTTAATTGTTCCTTACAGCTAGTGGGAGCTTACTGACAGGGCATTGACCTGGCACTCAGAATGGCAGGTTCTTTCCCCAGCTTTTCTATCAGCCTCTTGGATGATACTGCATGAGTGATTATACTTGCATGTACCTTACTTTTCTCTTAGTGTATAATAGAGGTAATGACACCAATTGACATCATAAAATCCCTTAAATCTGCAGATAAGAGTTTGTCTTTCCAGGGATGATATGTAAAAAGGTGAGGAAATCAGAACTAGATCTGCATATATGAAAAAACCCAACCCTGCTGTTTGGAAGAATGAGGTCACCTTACCTATGAAATGGAAAAAAACCTGAAACAGGTTCATTTCCATGGAATAATCCCTATGCAATTTAAAGATGTTCTTCACTTTTGCTAACACACTTATTTTAATTAAACAACAACACCATAACCCTAAAAAGAATCCGTGCAACTATTAAAGACCAGTCTTAATCACCGTGAATATTTAAAGGAAAATATCAGAACTCTATTGTGCCTTTTGGGAAAGCAGATTGTTTTCAAGCTGGAAGCTCTAGATCTTGGTTTTGGAAACTTCAGAATAAAGAGAAGATTTATTCCCTGTTGTGATAAGGAGTTCAGTTCTCACAAATATTGCGTACAGACATCTGCTGAGGAGGAAACCAGATTTCTTCTCCACAGCTGCTGGGACTATTCAGCTCCAAATATGTTTTAGAGGCATGACTGCTTCAACAATAGCTACTTCAGAGAACCTCCACTCCCCTAAACTATCTATGTGTCAGACCAACCAATCCCATCCTAATCCACAATATCTAGAGGGCCAAAGCACTGTCCTAATTTTTGAATTGCTTAGAAACCTAAGAGGAAATTTGAGTACCAAGGCATGACACACCCTTCTGCACACTCAGAGCTCTTCTCTCCCTCCACAAACGACAACTGACTCTTGCCTGGGTAAAATCCCAGTCATTTAAGTCTTATCCAACTCCTGATCTGAGTTTTGCAATGGAAAAGCAAAGACAGATCAACATCTGGTCTGATGGAAATGAGAGACAGATCTACATATCGTCTCCATGTTGACTAGTAGTCCAGATTGTTTACAAAACAGTAGGATAAAGGGTCCTGCTTTAATTACCAGCGGTTGTTGTTTGCAATAGAAATGAACAGTCAATATTGGGTAAAACAAGGGCTAGCTTTTACAGTTGTTTCCCTAGGGGCACTGGGGCAGCCTGGGGTGCCCAGCACTTGTAATCAAGTATTTAAGCTTTGTCTCAAGAAAAGAGTCAGACATGAGGAAAGATGAACACACTTGTGCTAGCTGGTGAGTGGGAACTCCAGACTGCCACCTCCTTTGCTTTTACAAGCGTCAACAAATGGGGAAAAGAAAAAAAAAGCATCTCTGGCAGGAAAACAGAGCGTGCTTTTTTTTTTAGTTCTCTCAGCCATTTGTGTCAAAAATCTCACACTCCTCGGCCTGCCTAGATCCAGCTGTGCACATTGGTCCAGAAGTCACAGGCAAAGCTCTATGCCTGGGATGGACATGTTCAGAATAATAAAGAAAAGATCCCAAGCGATGATGAAATTATTTGCTTGCCGTCATCTCAGGATTCCTTGAGCCTCTTGTAGGCTTAGCTGTATGGTATTACCCTCTCAGATTTTGTGAAGCACCTGTCTAGGGAGAAAAGGTAATGTTAGGCTTCTGCTGAGTGATATTCCCCATGCGATGGTAGAGGCGAGGTCATATTAATTTCTGAAGGTCCCAAAAAAGAATTCCAGGTCTTAAGAGATGTTTTTGCTGGAGAAACCAAGGAACAAAGCCTGTTCTTTGACAGCAAAAATAAACAAAAAAAAACCATGCAGCTGTGGTATCTGGAGACAGTGTCACTGCTTGCCACCCAGTTTCTTTCATCAAACTGCTCTAACAAGTACCAACACGCTGGAGAGCAGAAGTTAGTTTCAGATCTGCATTATAAGAATTGCCTGTTCCCTGAGGAGAAACCCTAAGGTAATTCTTATTAGCACATTTCATCTCAGCTGGCTGTAGTTTATTTGCTATAAGGGCTTCCTGATTCAAATAAATGGCACACAGACAGTACCATGCTTGCTACGTGATCGCTTGGGGAGTGAAGATGCAGTACGATTTCTTGTAGTTGTGGCTTCTTGGACTGTGGGGAAGCAGCTGCAATGGTAAATTTGCCCTTCAGAGGAGGCTGGAAAAGAATGTTGAAAGGCACAAAATAAGAAGGTAAAACTCTTTTCACCCATGAGTGAGAAAAGTATGTACTAGCTATATTAGCACCACTGAGGTCTCATGCTTTTGGGAATGGCTGTGCTGTGCCTTCCAGACCTCAAGGGCAGTATTACAGTCGCATCCAGATCCGCCTGGTCCACATGCAGTATTTTGTACCCAGCCTCTACTGCTCAGTGAAAGTCAAATGGCTGCTCCGTAACACCAGGGGAACCGTTTTGTTCTCCCGAGAGGCTTTCTGCGGAAGGAACTACTTGGAAGAACAGAAGGCCCACCCCCCTTGATTTCCCCACAGCAGTGCAAACTTCTGGTATTTGCTCTAGTGTTGTGGCAACTGAGTTTGGGAGTTTGATGGAGCAGCTGCTACACGGGCAACTTTTCGCGGCCTGCTTCTGCTTGTGGGCTGCTGCAGCAGGCCGGCGGCTCTCCGGGGCCAGGAGAG
>NW_010524218.1:62959-70330 GCF_000687285.1 Phaethon lepturus | reverse complement strand
AGAGACTGCCTGTTGCTAGAAAGCCAGCCAGCCTTTTTAGAAGGAAGCAGTGTTTAACACATTCTCTACTCTGTGGTCATTTGCTACGTACCAGGATGCCGGCGGCCCTGCTGCGTGGGCAAGGGAGGAGTGCCCTGGAGGAGAGGGCACGCTCTGCATCCCCGCACCTTTTGACCTTATTTGCTTCTCTTCCCCCCGCCTCACACCGCATCCTCACAGCCAGCCGCTCCCTTCCCGGGCAGCTTCCGGCGTTCCGCTGGTGACAGTCACACTTGTTTGACGTTTTTGGCGCGGACAGCACCGGCAAAGGGGCTGTGGCCTGAACACAGCATGAAATTACAACACGAACGGTCAAACACGTATACACATATATGCACAGCAGGCCTTGAGTCACCGGGTTATGGTCTTGGCTTATTTCGGACGTGTTGATGTTTCAAAGGTCTGGTCAGAAGGTCAAAAGAAATTACACCAGCTGGACCAGCTACAAGAACTTTTTAAAATGCAACATTAACTTCCTTTAATTTCCATAAAGCCATTGTATCCAATTTGTAAAATACGTAGCGCACACAAAACTATGAAAGACATGAAATGCTATGAAACAGGGCCAACTCTGTCTAAGCCTGTCTGTGTGAAGAATGTTTCTTCTTATGGAGAAAATGAAATATTTCCCTTTTCTCTGGCTCCCACGTGATCAGTTGGAAAATTGCCTCAATGGCCCCAGCTTCCCTGCCTGTTGGGCCCATTCCAGAGATCTCACTGGAGCTGCAAAAGGCTTGATCGAGCTGCTGCAGAGGTTTTTCCCACCTACCCCTAGTCCACGCCGTAAGTCTGTACCAGTTCCTGGGAATGCGTGTTTGTAGGCTGGAGTCTCCTGGTCTGGGGGTTTATTTGCCTGATGCAAATTATTACTGCACCAAGTATCCCAGCTGTACCTGTAGAGAGAGGGAGGCATTGCCTGAAGGGCAATCTGAGACTGAAATTCAGAGGAATTAGCTTTGCAGCTAGATGACCTGAAGAAAACAATTTATATACCTATGGTTCTACTTCCTGAATCCCTTTGCAAAGAGCTGTTAGAAATTAGAAGAAAGCAAAGACAAAAATGGGTTTTCAAGCAGGTCTTGAAACGATTTGAGAATGAATGAACTAAGGAGGCAATCAAAATGTCTACATGGCACAGTGTTGTGTGGAGCAGAGAGCGCAGACCCAGGGCCGAGGCAAGCGGCACAGGACAGTGCAGGGACTCCAGCTGGTGTCCCAGCAGGGCGGCAGTCACGTGCGTGGCATGTGCCCAAGGCAATGAGCTCTGCCATTCAACAGGGATCACCTGGCTGGACCCAGAGGAAAAAATTCTTTACGGAGAGAGTGTTCAAGCACTAGAACAGGCTGCCCAGGGAGGTGGTGGAGTCGCCATCACTGGAAGTGTTCAAAAAACAGGTGGACGTGGCACTTCAGGACATGGTTTAGGGGGCATGGTGGAGTTGGGTTGATGGTTGGACTTGATGATCTTAAATGTCTTTTCCAACCTTAATGATTCTGTGATACGGTCATACTGCTTCTGGCTGTGATATCTCTGCCCTCTGCTTTGCTGTGTGGCCCTCCTGTTCCTTCTGGCAGATCCCTTGAGCATCAGCTGTGGTGGCAGTCCGAAACCATTAAACAAGAAACTATTGCAGGAAGCACAGGGAGAGGACTGAAGGAAGGG
Organism: Phaethon lepturus; assembly: GCF_000687285.1. Lineage (NCBI taxonomy): Eukaryota > Metazoa > Chordata > Aves > Phaethontiformes > Phaethontidae > Phaethon > Phaethon lepturus. Next base: position 68,628 of record NW_010524218.1, on the reverse strand, counting down.
CTGAAAAGGGATTAGTTGTTAGAACCTGGGAAAGCTGCTTGGTGTTGCAAAAGGTAGTTAGAATATAACAGGCTCTGAATGGATTTAACCTATGTAGGATAAAAATGCAGTAGGGTTGGGCTACAACTGTAATCAAAATCCTTTTTAGCACGTCCTGATTCCCCAAATGCTCCTTTAGGGGCAGACTTAATTAATTTAATTAATTTAACCTGGAGGATGATCCTTGAATCAGAATTCACAGTGGATACCTGAAACTGAAAGACATACAAAGGATGCTTAAAAAAAAATCAAAGTTTATAATCTCTTCTAGGAAAATTATGTTAAACTGTGATGAGATCAGAGGAAGGATAGATTATAGAAACTTCCACATTTTAGTTTATATCACAGATGGTTATTGTACTCTATAAAAGCAGTCAAGCTGTTAACAAGAAAGATCTAAGTGATTCTGAGGCTCTTTTCACCACAGGAAGCAGCTGAAAAAGCTCATAGCTCATACAGCCATAAACTGGTTGACAGAATCAGAAGTTAAAAAGAGAAAGGAGCTAGACAATTTTGAGGAAATCTGGATAAGAAACAAGAGGAAGACACACGAGGTAGAGTTGTTTTCTCTTTGATGTGTATGTGCTAAAGTGAGATCTATGAGCTGAAAATGGCACCAGTAGAATCTTCTGAGTGATGCCAGTTCCATCGCAGAACTGAGGACTGGCAAGTCAGTACGGCATTTGCTGCCACTTTGGTAGTTTCTTTCGGATCCCTGCATGCTGTAGTGTCACACGTATTTGCCTCACTCCCAGGTGTAGAACTGTGATGGGATCTGGATCAGTTCGCACAAGGGTCCTCGTGTCCCAGCCAAAGTCCAGCTCAGAAGCACCTCCTGCCATTCAAATCCCATCTGACACTTTCAGATGGAAATACCTCCCTTCACCTTACCTTTAACAACCACCTCACTGTTCTTAATGCGTGCTGTTAAGCCAATGTTCCCCTCCATAGGCGAAGCAGCTCTGTTACAAATGAAATAACTCACGTACAGGTGCAAAGACTGTAGAGCACTCTGTGAGTCCCCTCCTGATTATCTTCTACTCAACTGCTGGCCCAGAGACCCCACTGGTACCTGGCATTACACAAACACACAGAGTAATAAAATATTCCCTTCTCCAAAGACCTCTCAGCGTAACTCAGGAAATAAAACATTAGCATCCCTTGCCATGATGAGGTGCGGAGTAATCAAATCACTTGCCTCTTCAAGATGACCGCGTGTGTTTAGTCCTACATGTTGGTAACAGTGGTGATTTTTAATATTTTTCCTGTTTCTGAAGCAAAAAGTGCTTTTCTTGTTTCCTTGGGGTAGGTCATGCCAGATTAGGCAGGACTTCTCAGGCAGAAAGAAATCCTGTCAGCGGCACTGAGTAGTACGATGTCATTGGAAGGAAAGTCAGCGGGTCTTAATGAACATCATCAGGCTGCAGAGACTCTGATTATTCAAATAGTGACAGGCAAGATGTAAATCGCTGAGGTACAGCACTAAGCGGTGGAGCAATTAACTTTGCCTGCTGTGCCTGTGCTCGGCTTCGAGGCCGGGCAGGACCCGCAGGGCCGGCCCAGGGTGCTGGAGACGAGCACGGGTGCTCGCCGGCGTGCACAGCCTGCAGCCACCTTGAACCGGGGCTCTGCGAAACCACGCGCTCTGCCTCCGCGCCCCAGCGGCCCTGCTGGGGGGAGCGGCGTCCATCTGAGGTGCAGAAAAGCTGCTGGTACACGGATGCAGCTGCAGCAAAACAGGGAGCTGTGCGAGTGTCTTGGTTTGACGTGGGAGAACCAGTCTGTTCCTCGCTTTAACCTTAAAAGCACTGAAATATGCGAACCGGCACTGCTGAAGTCAACAGGAGTTTTGCCGCTCCCAGGAGCGAGGCCACAATCTCAGTCATTCTCTGTAACTTGGCTTCCTGTAGTAACCCTGAAGTTAAAAGCTTCCAGCCTAACCGCGTTATTTGTTGGTTAAAGTGTTTTTCACCAAAACGGCACAGGTATGGGTGAGGCTGATGCGGGTCAGCTACATGGATAGCTGATGGTGGGAAGCAGAGGAGAAAATGTTCCAAAGCACCATAAAAAGGAAAAAAAAAAGCAACTTGAGGATAAGCTGCAAATAACACTTGTGAGGAGACATAGAAACAAAAGTCCCCAAGGGGACAGCCATCCTTGGGGTTTTCGTTGCCACTGGAAGGAAAGCAAGCCAAAGAAAGGGATCCTGTATGTCTCTAATGTCCCTGTGTCTCTCATTACCCTGAAAACCTGTTTTATTTGGCTGTTGCTATGGCTCCTTTATGATATATCCCCCACAGCGTACTTGCTCCTTCAGAGACGTTAAAGTAGCCTGAGTCTGCACCACAAATCACGGACCTCCCTTGCCTGCTCAGTAGCTGACGCTTTGCTGGTAACTCTTTCTATCCCCCCTGAGATGCTCCAGGCTGCAGCAATAACCTGGCTCCTCTTGTCTCACTGTCACGGTGCTTGTGGCGAGCTCGGTGCTGGGCTTGAGACTAAGAAGAATGGGAGGAGGAAAGGAGTAGAGTTAAATAAGCTCCACTATTCCCAGTTTCCACAAACATTCCTTTCCTCTGGTGAAAGTGTATGTGGGGCCTTTCCTGGCCCAGCTTGCCGGTTGGGTTTGGCAGCTCCCCAGTTCCCCTGAGATCGGCACGCATACCACTCGTCCTCTGGAAATTCCTTCCCAGCCACAGGGAAACAGGTCGCCAGCCAGCAGCCAGGCTCCAAACTCACTGAGTCCCTCTCTGCTCAGGAGGAGCCAGGTGCGTAGCTGAAAAAAGGTCACTGAGAAGGGAAAAAATAAGTTGTTCAAAGCTCAGAGGTTATTTGGGAGGAAATGGGGCAGTGGAAGGGTGATGCTGCACTGCAGTCTTGTGTTGGACACCCAAATGCACAAGGTCTTCTGCCAATGTCTGCGTGACACCCCCACCCTCTTGCATGGCACTGGGGAGAAGAACACTTTGGTTAGATTTTGCCTAGTTGTGAAGAGAGTAAACTGCACTGGACTGGAAGTGGATACCTGCTGTGAGCCAGAACGTCGGGATTTTATCGTCTCCATCTATTTGGCAGGTGGTGGCATGACCCAAACGGAGCCGATGCTTCTAATCTCTTCTCTGTCTGGAAAGAGTACAGACTTTCCAATCTGTAGGCAGGGCTTATTTTTGAGCCACTGAGAGGGAGACAAAAAAAGCAAAAGGCAGAGATGCTGAGAAGGAATAGAGAAAAAGCTGGAGGTTAAAATGGCAAATGGAAGGAACTAGTGCAAATGAGAGGAAAAGAGGAAGAGAAAGGAAAAGTGTGTAAGAGAGTGAGAATGTGGTAAATGTGGATGGGAAAGATTAAAGCGCACATATATTTAAGATTAGGGTAGCATTCACCCCCTTGTCAGCATGGTATGCATCTCCATTTGAACACACCCTTCAGTAGATATCTATCTGTCACAGCTGGTCTTCATCTTATCTGTCTGCTTCTCAAGCTCATGGGGTGGCTGCATTTCTCTGGAGCTGGCACTGACTATTTCTCGCATAAGCAGGACTCGTGTTTACTGCGGGTCCCCACCAGCCTCCCAGCAGACCAGGATACTGAGATACATTAGTCTGGGCAACTCACCACCAGTCACAGCATGGAAGTTAAAGTTACTGCTACTGAGTCAGCAATATGTAGTGGTCCCTGCACATCTCTTTTTTGTTGTTGTTTTTGCCTCCCTTTGAGCTTTGTAAACTATGCAGGTATGAAAAAAGACTCTTCTTACTGCCCAGTAAACAGCCTGGTTTATTCCATGGAAGCTGCAGGAAACTTGCTCTTTTACAGGGATATGGGGCTACAGCATTTCCCCTTAACACCAGTCAAGCTTTCCCATTAACACCAGTCATAGCAACAGTGCCACGGCTGCTCAAGTCCCTGTTTCCCCCTACCAGTCGCTGGAGGAATGGTTCCAGTTCTGCAAGCCCTCAGTTTCCTCCCTGGTTTTCGTAACGCTCACAGCCATGACATTACAGTTTTGTTTATGCCTGGCTCTGAAGAAACACAAAGTAATTGTTTATTGAATTTATTTATTAAATGCAGATTTTATGTCTGAGGGAACTGTTTGCGTCTTAAGCCCCCTCCTAAAATAAAAGACATTTAAGGCATGCCTCATTTTTATTTACTGCATTGTTCATGGCTTGGCACTGAACAAACTCAATTTCCAGTTAAACACTACTTGTTGACATCCTAATATAGTGCAGCATGTGTTAAATGAAACCATTCATTTGTCATAGTCACAGCAACTTCTGGTTTTCTGGATTGCCATGCCAATTTGGCAGAAAGTTTTGGAAGGTAGTGAGTCTAACGATAAAAACGTATATACTGTTTGTTTTGCTGCTTGCTGCCACCAGGGTTTTTAATAAACAGAGCTGAAAGGGACTGACCTACCTTGGCTTGTACTTAGCAAATCTGAAGCTCAGCTGGCTCTTCACAAAAATACAAGAGTAGAAAAATACCCAAAGATTTTTCTACGCTGGGATGTCCCGTAACGGGCATCAGATACAACCAGGCCCAATTAGGCTCAAGTGGCAAAGGGCAGTGTGTGACTGCTATGTTGGGCTCTCCAGCAGAAGGAGGATGACGATGTGGCCCTGCTTCCACACACCATGCCTGGGAGAAGCCAGGGTGGAATTGAACAGGCAGCACGGTATTCTGAGCTCAGCTCAGAGGATCCCAGTTTTGATGAATGGACTACAGATACCGGGAGTCCTCTGTCAATCACCAAGAACAGCCAAAACCTGCTTTCTGGCCTAGGCTTGGGGTTTTTAGCCATATTATCTAACCTTCCTGCCTTCCCATACCAGGTCCCTGCCTCTCACTGTGCCCCATCTCTCCCTGAAACCAGCCCTGATGCACAGAGAGAAGACAGCAGTCACCTGGCTGAGGTCTGGGCAATGCTTCACGCTGTGGATGGAGGGAATCCTCCAGGAACACAGAGAGCTGAGAGGGGGATCTAGATGTTTAGCAATGGGCCTGGGAAAGATGAGGCAGTCACAAGCTGGCAGTGGCACAGACTGGGGACTTGTCTTGCTATGGTGCTGTATTTCTCATGTTCACAGCAAGGGAATGCTGTGGGCTCCAGCTGGTGAAGAAGTCTGTCTTCAAAAAGTCTGCCTGGTAAATAGCTAAGTGTTAGGGATACCATAAGAAATTGTATTTCCCTAGAAAGGCACTCCTTTTCTAGCCAGAAATTGTATTTAGGGAGCAGGCTGTTGGACATTTGCTGGGAATTTCTGGATGCCCTTCAAACCCTGAATGACTAACTGCATGTGCCACAGCCCATCAATCCAGCACGCATCCGGTTATGTCAGCCCTAATCTCTGTGTGTGCTGCTCACGGCCAGCGTGGTCCAGCTGAAGGGAACTCCAAAGCTGAACAAGATGCGCACATATATCTTCTAAAGGAACATATGGGGACTCTTAAGCAAAATATCCTTTCTATTTACATGATTAAAGATGGAAGCCTGTATCATGTCCAGCTGGCTTTTCAGACCCATCTATGATGTCCCCCAGGAGCTTTTCACTCCTGATTGAATTCACATTGCCTAACAAGACATAAACTGTCAAAGGAGCAAATGTGTCTCCCCTGATGCCTCTGTA